>NW_028261259.1:3926350-3951049 GCF_057802395.1 Ceratotherium simum simum
TTTTTTTTTTGCTGAGGAAAACTGGCCCTAGGCTAACATCCGTGCCCATCTTGCTCCACTTTATATGGGATGCCGCCACAGCATGGCTTTACAAGTGGTGTGTCGTTGCACACCCAGGATCTGAACCGGCGAACTCCGGGCTGCCGCAGCGGAGTGCCTGCACTTAACCACTTGCGCCACCAGGCCAGCCCTAGGGTTGCATTCTTAATTTCCCTTTCTGCTACTTCATTGTTAGTGTATAGAAATGCAACTGATTATTGTAGGTTGATGTTCTATCCTGCAACTTTATCCTATTTGTTTATTACTTCTAAAAGTTTTTTGGTGGATTCTTTAGGGTTTTCTATATACAAAATCACGTCATCTGCAAGTAGTGACACTTTCACTTCTTTCTTTCAATTTGGATTCCTTTTATTTCTTTCTCTTGCCTGATTGCTCTGGCTAGGACTTCAATACTATGTTAAATAGGAGTGGTGACAGTGGGCATCCTTGTCTGGTTCCTGTTCTTAGAGGATAGCTTTCAGTTTTTCACCATTGAGAATGATATTAGCTGTGGGTTTGTCACATATGGTCATTATTATGTTGAGGTACTTTCCTTCTATACCCATTTTATTCAAAGTTTTATCATAAATGGATGCTGTATCTTGTCAAATGCTTTCTCTGCATCTATTGAGATGATCATGTGATTTTATTCTTCATTTTATTAATTTGGTGTATCACGTTGATTGATTTACAAATGTTAAACCATCCCTGCATACCTGGAATAAATCCCACTTGATGATGGTGTATAATCTTTTTAACGTATTGTTGTTATGCAGCGATTTGCTAGTATTTTGTTGAGGATTTTTGCATCGATGTTCATCAGTGACATTGGCCTGTAATTTTCTTTTTGTGTTGTCCTCGTCTGGTTTTGGTATCAGGGTAATGTCGGCCGCCCAGAATAAGTTAGGAGCTTCCCCCTCCATCAAATTTTTGGAAGAGTTTGAGAAGGATAGGTATTAATTCTTCTTTGAATGTTTGGTAGAATTCACCAGGAAACCATCTGTTCCTGGACTTTTATTTTTGGGGAGGTTTGTGATTACTGTTTCGATCTCCTTACTGGTGATAGCTCTATTCAAATTCTCTACTTCTTCTTGATTCAGTTTTGGAAGGTTGTATGATTCTAAGAATTTATCCATTTCTTCCAGATTGTCGAATTGGTTGGCATATAGCTTTTCATAGTATTTTCTTATAATCTTTGGTATTTCTGAGGTGTCTTTTGTAATTTCTCCTCTTTCATTTCTGATTTTACTTATTTGTGCCTTCTCTCCTTTTTGTTGGTGAGTCTAGCTAAAGATTTGTCATTTTTGTTTATCTTTTCAAAGATCCAACTCTTGGTTTTATTAATGTTTTCTATTTTTTTTTTTTGGTGTCTATTTCATTTATTTCTGCTCTGATTTTTATTATTTCCTTTCTTCTACTGATTTTTGGGCTGTGTTTGTTCTTCTTTTTCCAGTTCCTTTAGGTGCATTGTTAGATTGTTTATTTGAGATTTTTCTTGTTTGTTGAGATAGGCCTGTATTGCTATAAACATCCCTCTCAGAACCACTTTTGCTGTATACCATAAATTCTGGTATGTCATATTTTGATTTTCATTTGTCTCCAGGTATTTTTTGATTTCTTCTTTGATTTCTTCATTGACCCAGTCGTTGTTCAGTAGCATTTTGTTTAATCTCCACGTATTTGTGGCTTTTCTGATTTTCTTCCTATAGTTGATTTCTAGTTTCATACCGTTGTTGTCAGAAAAGATGCTTGGTATTACTTCAATCTTCTTAAATTTATGGAGACTTGTTTTGTGGCCTAATATGTGATCAATCCTGGAGAATGTTCCATGTGCATTTGAAAAGAATGTGTATTCTTCGGTTTTTGGATGGAATGCTCTGTGTATAACTACTAGGTCCATCTGTTCTAGTGTATCATTAAGGCCAATGTTTCCTTGTTGATCTTCTGTTTGGATGATCTATCTGTTGGTGTAAGTGGAGTGTTAAAGTCCCCTACAATTATTGTGTTACTGTCTATTTCTCCCTTTATGTCTGTTAATAATTGCTTTATATATTTAGGTGCACCTACATTGGGAGCATAGATATTTACAAGTGTTATATCCTCTTGTTGGATTGTTCCCTTGATCATTATGTAATGCCCTTCTTTGTCTCTTTTTACAGTTCTTGTTTTAAAGTCTATTTTGTCTGATATGAGTACTGCTACCCCAGCTTTCTTTTCATTGTCATTTGCTGGAATATCTTTTTCCATCCCTTCACTTTCAGTTTGTGAGTGTCTTTAGGTCTGAAGTGTGTCTCTTGTATGCAGCATATATATGGGTCTTGTTTTTTAATCCGGTCAACCACCTCATGCCTTTTAATTAGAGAATTTAGTCCATTGACGTTTAGAGTAGCTATTGATAAGTATGTACTTACTGCCATTTTTAACTTTTTTTCCTCAGTGTTTTAGTAGTCCTTCTCTGTTCCTTTCTTCTTCTATACAGAATTGATGGTCTCTTTAGTTTTGACCTCTGTCTGAAAGCTCTACTCTTTAACTTCCCTCCTCCCTCCTTTTATGTTTTGATATCATATCTAACCTCTTTTTCTGCATTTGTATCCATTACCCTCTTATGATGGAAATAAATAATTTTTCCTATTTGTTTTCTTCTCTTTTCCCCTTAAATCAGTCCCTTTAACTTTTCATGTAGCACTGGTTTCTTGGTGATAAACTCCTTTAATTTTTGCTTGTCTGGGAAATTTTTGATCTCTCCTTCCATTTTGAATGATAACCTTGCTGGGTAGGGTATTCTTGGCTGTAAGTTTTCTCCTTTTTAGCACTTTAAATATCATACCATTCTCTTCTAGCCTGTAAGGTTTCTGCTGAGAATTCAGCTGATAGCCTTATGGGGTTTCCTTTGTATGTAACTTGTCTTTCTCTTGCAGCTTTTAGAATTCTCTCTTTACCTTTAATTCTGGACATTTTGATTATGATGTGTCTTGGTGTGGGCCTCTTTAAGTTTATCTTGTTTGGAGCTCTCTGTGCTTCCTGTACTTGTATGTCTGTTTTGTCCCTTAGGTTAGGGAAGTTTTCATCTATTATTTCTTGAAATAGATTCTCTGCCCCTTTTTCTTGCTCTTCTCCTTCCGAGACGCCTATCACACAGATGTTAGTGTGCTTGATGTTATCCCAGTGGTCCCTTAGACTGTCCTCACTCTTCTTAACTCTTTTCTCTTTTACCTGTTCAGCTTGGGTAATGTCTTCTAGTCTTTCATCCATCTCACAGATCCGTTCTTCTGTATCCTCTACTCTGCTTTTGAGTCCCTCTAGTGAATTTTTCATTTCCAGTATTGTATTCTTCATTTCTGATTGGTTCTTTTTATATCTTCCATTACTTAGTTGGCATTCTCACTGAGATCATCTATTCTTCTCCCCAGATCAGTGAGCACCCTTAACACTCTTTGTTTGAACTCTCTGTCAGGTAGGTTGCTCATTTCCGTTTCACTTAGTTCCTTTTCTGGGGTTTTGTCCTGTTCCCTTACTTGGAATGTATTCCTTTGCCTCCTCATTTTGCCTCTTTCCTTGTGCTTGTGTCTACATATTACGTAGGTCAGCTACGTCTCCTGCTCTTGGATAGGTGACCTTATGTAAGTGATGGCTTAGGAGGCCTGCAGTGTGCTTCCTAAGTTCTCAATGTTCCAGGGTGACCACTATGTGGGCTACGCGTGTCCTTCTGTTGTGGCCAGTTTGCTCTCCCTGTAGGCGCCCAGGGAGGCCGAGTTATGCTCCTGGCCAGCTGTTGTAATGCTCAGCTGCTTGTAGTTGTTGTGGGCCCTTCAGTCTCTTTATCAGGTGTGGTGAGCCCCAGCACAGTTGGCTGCAAGTTCTAACACCACATTTGTGTTGCAGTATTTCTTTTAAGTGAGTAGGCCCCCAGCGTGGCAGGTTGTTAGGCTCAGGGCCTTACAATTGCTATAAGCCTACAGCCTTTAGGTCTCTTGTCAGCTCTCTGAGGATTGCAGCTGGGTGGGGCTGGCCTCAGGCATGGAAGCACCCAATTGTTTCAGGCTTTGGAAGGTGGGGCAAACCCCCTCTTGGGTCTTTGAGAAGCACAAGTCTTCTGCAGCTGACAAGCCTTGCCGCCCACAGGTCCACACACACTGTCAACACAGTCCTGCCCCATGTGCATGCCCCAACCTCCCGAAGCGGACCCAGTCTCTCCATGGCGGGAACCTCACACACTCCACCACTGCCCCACACTATCCACCTGCTCCTTGTGCACGCCCTGCCCCAATGAAGTTGTCTCAGTTGCCAGGCTGCAGAGAATCCAGTCACCAATCCATGCAGGCCCACAAGTTGCCTGAGGGCTTGTTGTTGGGTGGGGTCAGTCTCTAGGGTGGGCTGCCCGCCCTGGCTGAGCTGGATTAAATTGGTGCTCTAGCGGGTGGGACAGACCCTGGGCTAGCAGACCTCAGGGAGAACTCCAATGGCGTCTATGTCAGCACGCCCACACCAGGCCACAACAATATTCGCCACCAATGTCCCAGTACCTGGAGAGGTCTCACCTCTCACCAAGATGCACACAGGGCCTATTAGGTGAGTCTCTTTTCACCAAAGCACTGTGAACCTTTCTTTCTGGTGATGTTAGGTTGCTTTCTGAAACGGGTGAGTTTGTGCATGGGCCCTTTAAGAGCCGGTTTCTAATTTGTTTGTGAACCAGCTTTTCTGGTGGTACTCCCTAATGTTTTAGTAACAGGCAAAGTCAGTTATTCTGCCAGTCGTCTCGATTGTGCTGGGTCCACAACATGCCCACAGCGGGAGTGCTCCCCGGCTCAGGGCCCTGCTCCTCCAGGGAGGGCTGCCTACCTTTGGGCGACTCCTGGGCGGCCGTGAGGCGCTGCGGCTTGTGAAGGTGGCATTTTTCCTCTCCAGAAGGGAGTTTCTTCCTCTTCTACCTCAGTTAGGATTGTCCGTTGTTGCAGGAGTTCCTCTTATCCAGTTTTCAGTTCTGTCTCAGCGGTAATTTTTCCACGAGTAGTTGTAAATTGGCCGTGTCTGCGGGAGGAGGTGAGTTCAGAGTCTGCCTGTGCTGCCATCTTGACTTCCTCCTCCTGATGGTGCTTGGGGGATTTCTCACGTGAGTCTTGGCATAGAAAAGTTTAAAGAGTAAAACAGCATTGGTCAGATTAAAAGTGTCGGATGAACAGAATTCTGAAGGAATAATGATGGAGACATAAAAACAAGAAGCCACTTGAATTGCATTGGAAGGTATTAGAGACATCAAAGGACTGGGAAAAACTCTAAGGCGAAAAGTAATATGAATTTACATGGTAATTATAAACCACTAAACAACAATTCACAAGACAAGTAAACAACTAAAATAGAAACCAGAATAAGAAAAATAGAAGTTAAAGGAGAGATGGAGAGTGATGGTTGGGGTCAGAAAACATGGCTTAGTCATCCTTGAAGTCTCCTTCAGACTCTGATCATTCTTACTGCTCAGTAAACACTTTGAGCCCATCAGCCTAGGGAGGGGCAAAGTGAGAGGTGGTTGGAGGGGAGACAATGCAAGGATACCCTTGTGGAGGCACTGACATTGAAAATCAGTGACATTTTGCAAAGGTGTTTACCATAATATATTAAGGATTATTCTGGAAAGTTAAGGATTTTTCTGGAATGTACATTTTCATTTTATGGAAACTCCAACTAGCCCAGAGAACTATTTAGACATTTCAGCTTTAGAAATAAAGAGAGGAGCCACCCCTGTGGCACAGCGGTTAAGTGCGCACGCTCCACTGCGGCGGCCCCGGGTTGACAGGTTTGGATCCTGGTGCGCACCGACATACCGTTTGTCAAACCATGCTGTGGTAGCATCCCATATAAAGTAGAGGAAGATGGGCACAGATGTTAATCCAAGGCCAATCTTCCTCAGCAAAAAGAGGAAGATTGGCATCAGAAGTTAGCTCAGGGCTGATCTTCCTCACAAAAAAAAAATGATAAAAAAAATAAGTTGATGGTCCAGGAGTTTATTTGAGCTGTTTTAAGGTCTTGAGACTAGAGGCTTTGAAGGGTACCGGTACATTTCCTAGGTGGAGAAAAACCTAGGGGGAATTTCCTAGGCCAAGGGACCTTAGGGGAAGCTTGGAGTAAACTGAGTTGGTTGTCCTTTTAATTTGGCTTTAAAATTGGAAAGAATTATGTTTATAAGGTATGAACAAAACTGCTTGATAAAGAAATGAGAGTCTGAACTTGTTCAACTATGAGGAAAAGAGACATGGCTCCTCCCGGCTGAAAAGGCGTTTCACAGGTGACGAAAAATCCTCAGTAGGAGTGTCAGAGGTGAACCTCACGACGTATAGCGGTCCTATAGGGCGTTCCATTATCATTCACATTAATTAATTATAGCTTCGTCCGGGGACTGGCACATGAGGGTTTGTCACCCGCACTCCGAACCCCCTCGGTGGTCCTAGACTGTCAGCGGGAGAAATCGAGACAGGTAAGAGAGTGATTACGACATTCCTTTAGGGAATAACACTCAAAGCAGCACACTTGTGACCCACTACACAGTTCCTAGAAGTTGTTCAGACTTCATTAAAAAACAAACAAAAAAACAGAACTAAAAATGGGAAACCATGCTCCAAAAGCCTGCTGGCTTCCAGATGGACAACCCCCCACGGGGACTCCCGCTGGTTTCACGTATCCTGCATCGGGAAACAACCCTTCAAAGTATTTAACTAAATGGGAAAGGTTAACTAAGGATGACTTAGGTCGTAAATGGCCAAAATTGGGAACGTTTGACTTCTGAAAACTACTGTATTTGCACACACAGGTTGAAAAAGCCTGCAATAAAACCAAAACAAAGAAGAGGAAGCTTATTATGATTGGCATTTAGAGGCTTCAAAGAATAATAATGATAAAATGACTTCTTTACAGGAGACTAACCATAAACTGACTGAGACCATTTCTGAATTAAAGAGAGAAGTCAGAAGCTGTCCACCCCCTCACCTCCTCTACCTCCTCCACCGCCGCCGCTTTCCAGCACCTCAGAGCTCATCTCCTTCTCCCTCAGCACCCGTGTATCCTTTCCTTTCTGACCTTCCATACCTGACCTATCCACTTCACCTCCTCCTCCCTCACCTCCTCCTCCCTCACCTTCTCCTCCCTCACCTCCTCCTCCCTCACCTTCTCCTCCCTCACCTCCTCCTCCTCCCTCTCCTCCTCCTCCCCCACCTTCTCCTCCTTCTTCACCTCCTCCTCCTCCCTCACCTCCTCCTCCTTCTTCACCTCCTCGTCCTCCTTAACCTTCCCCTCCTCCTCCACCCCTAGAGAAAGCAAGGAGTAACTCTCAGGGAACCAATACCGAAAGTCCAAAAGTTGTAGTGGCTGCCTTTAAGCAGAAACCTGTTACTGGGTGAGGTGAGCCTGCTCTTGTGTATACTCCTTGGACTAGAAGTGAATTTAAGAATTTGACGAAGGACTTCCCAAACCCTTTGCAAGATCCTTTAGGGTTTGCGCAAGAATTTGATTTTATTGTTAGAACATATGCACAGGATATTCAGATTTATATCAGCTTCTGCATTTGCTGGTGTCTGAGAACAAAGCAAATGAATGGATAAAAGAGGCAGATTGGAGAAACCCCCTGGAGGATTTCCATAGGCATGAGCCTCATGACCTTAAAGAGTGTAGGGATATCACTCAAAACTTACACAAAGCCATTCCAGTAGTTTTTTCCAGGAAGATAGATTGGGCTAAAGTCCATCAATGTAAGCATAGACCCGAGGAATCTATCTTTGATTATTTTGAAAGGCTTGAGAGAACCTTCAAACAGCACTCTGGGATGGCTCCTGAATGTTTTGAGGATCATTAAAATGATTCAATTTTCAATTCAATTTCCTTAGAAGGATTAGATGAGGAATTAGCAATGTTAGTTAAGAGACATGAACTGGATTGGACTTTAATGCACACTAGTGCTCTTGTCACTATTACAGATAAACTATCTAAAACCTTCCAGAAAAAAAAAGGCCACTAAGGTTATGAGTATACAGCTACAACAGCTTCGTGGCCCAACAAACGGTATCCTTGAGGGTATAATGCAAAGTGAAATAAGTCAGAGGGAGAAGGTCAAATACCGTATGATTTCCTTCATTAAGTAGTAGATAATAACAACAATAAACAAACATATAGGGACAGAGATTGGATTGGTGGTTACCAGAGGGAAGGTGGGAGGGAGGAGGGTGAAAAGGGATAATTCGGTACATGTGTGTGGTGATGGGTTGTAATTAGTATTTTGGTGGTGAACATGATGTAATCTATGCAGAAATAGAAGTACAATGATGTACACCTGAAATTTTTACAATGTCATAAACCAATGTTACCGCAATAAACAAAAAATTAAAAAAAAAAAATCTAACCAGAAACGAAATCACCATTTCTGTTACTATTGCAAAAAGCCTGGTCGTTTCAAACAAGACTGCCATAAACTCAAATGGGATTTAGGGGGTGACAACAATAAACAGGAATAGGGCTGCTCAGAAGATTACGAGAGGGCATTTCCCCTCCTCCTCACAAATGCCGTAGGGGAAATTGAGATAACTATTGGAGGGGAAACTTTAAAGGTCCTTGTAGATACCATGGCTACCTTATCTGTCCTCAACGCTACCCTTATTCATTGCCCTCTCCCTTGGAGTAAACAGACAGTTCAAATGGTAAGGGTTTCGAATTTTCCAATGCAGAGNTTTAAACCAGAACCAGTAATTTTTCAATTAAGAACCATCACAGGAAAAAATGTGTTTCTCCTGGTTAAATGTGCTCCAATTCATTTGATTGGACGAGATCTTCTAGAAGCATACAACGTCCTTTTCACAAAAGGGTGCAATGTTTCTAGATTCAGAAAATCGGGATGCTGGCCAGACTGTAATTGCTGAAAGGTTGATGATTGTGAAATCAATGACTCAAATAGAAGAAAACTGAAGACCTGTTATTACAAGTGCCTAGAAATTACGGTCATCATCCTCTTCAGATATTGGGAAAATTAAATCAGCCACTCCTATTAAGGTGACTTTGACAACTCTAAGCCTCTATCTAATATTCGGCAACATCCACTTAGACCAGAGGCATTAAATGGGATAAGCCCTATCATTCAGGAATTTCTTGAAAAGAGACTTATAATTCCTTGTACTAGTTCCTGTAATACACCTATCTTGCCTGTAAAAAAGCCGAATGGGAAAGGCTGGAGATTTGTTCAAGATCTGAGACCTATAAAGAACATCGTGATTCCCCGACATCCTGTGGTTCCTAACCCACACACTTTGCTCTCGGCCATTCCAACTAACAGCTGCTATTTCTCAGTCACTGACTTGGGCAGTGCCTTCTTCAGCATTCCCGTGGAAAAGAATAGTCAATATCTTTTTGCCTTCACGTAGGAAGGTCGCCAGTATACCTGGACAGTGATGCCACAGGGCTATACTGAGACGCCCACATATTTTTCCCAGATACTCAAGGCTGACTTAGTGAATATAGAATTCCCCTAATGACTCCACTTTAATTCAATATGTGGATGATTTCTCTTGCGTTCAAACACTAAGTTCGATTCTCAGAAGGACATAATTTATCTGTTGCAACAGCTAGCATCTAAGGGGCATAAATTGTCCAAGGACAAATTACATTTTTGCCTGCCTGTTGTAAAATATCTATGACACTTGATATCTAAGGATGGACTGTTGATTGATTCTGAAATGATTAAAGGAATCCTGGTTTTTTCTCCAACTAAGACAAAGAAACAGTTAAGAGGATTCCTAGGACTAACTGGATATTGCAGGAACTGGATACCTAACTTTTCACTTATTGCCCAGCCCTTATATACATTACTAAAGTCTGACCAGCCTGATTTAATTGTATGGACACCAGAAGGAGAGAAGGCAGCAACTACCTTAAAGTCTGTTTTGGCCCAAGCACCAGCCTTAGGACATCCTAATTACAGCTTTCCATTTTTCCTCTTCATACATGAAGATAAAGGAAATCCCTTAGGTATCTTAACTCAAAAACATGAAGGTCGACATCGACCTATAGGTTATTATAGTCAGCAGTTAGACTCAGTGGCAAAAGGGCTTCCACCTTGTATGAGAGCCATTTCAGTAGCAGCGCTCTTATGCAAGACCAGTGAAGAAATGCTGATGGGGTCTCCTTTGACTATCTATGTTCCTCACTCAGTCAAATCTCTCCTAAATTCTCATCACACTCAGCATTACTCTGTCAGCCGACTAGCCTCCTATGAAGTTCTGTTGCTCTCTGCTCCTAATATTACCTTAGCCCTGTGTAACAATCTTACCCCTGCAACTTTACTTCTAGCATCACAAGAAGAAGATGGCCACGACTACATTTATTAACCAATTACCTACTTACTCCTAGGAATGATTTGCAAGAAACTCCCATTGATAATGCTGATCTAATTTGGTTTACAGGTGGATCTTACTCAAAGTATGAACAAGGATGTTATCGAGCTGGATATGCAGTAACGTCCTCAGTAGATGTAATCGAGAGTTTTTACTTAGCAGAGATAAAGTCAGCACAGCAAGCCGAGTTAATTGCTTTAACTTGAGCTTGTCAATTGGCCAGAGATCAGGTAGCAAATATCGACACTGACGGTCGGTATCCTTTGAACAACACATGACTTTGGAATGCTGTGGAAACAATGAGGGTTTTTAACCTCTTCGGATCAGCCTACAAAGCAGGGGAAACAGGTTGCAGAATTATTATATTCTATACAGCTACCGAGACAACTAGCGATTATTAAAATGCCAGGGCATCCAAAATTTGATACTTTGGAAGCTAAAGGAAACCAGCTTGCTGATGCAGCTGCTAAACAAGCAGCCTTGAAGGCTCGCCCTATCCAGCCTCGAGAATGCCTGCTGCTTCCTATTAACTCTGCTAACCCAGTAAAAGACTTCCTTCTACAGGCCCAAGAAGTGGCCATGGAAGAAGAAAAACACATATGGCAGTCAAAAGGGGGAATTTGACACCACCTCACAGATGTGGTTTGGGCCCAATAGGAAACCCATGATACTTGTTGGAGCACAATTGCCCCTGCTCCAGCATATACACCAACTAACCCACTGGGCACCTGAAAAGGTGATTTTATGGGGAAAACAATACTATTGGAAACTTTTTCCCACAGTGGCCCATAAAACTTATACTCGTTGTGTTATATGCCCAAAGTATAATCCAGGGAAACCACTTCATGGGTCACAAGGCCACTTTCCCCTTCCTAAGGGACCCTTTGAGGGCAATTGAACTTTGTCTAAATGCCACCATCTCAAGGACATAAATATATCTTCATAATAATCTGTGTGTTCTCACATTGGGTTGAGGCCCTTCCTTGCAGAAGAGCAACGACTCTAACAGTAGGTAAATTACTATTAGAGAGACTAATTCCTGCTTGGGGAATTCCTACCGAGTTACATAGTGACCAGGAAACTCATTTCACCTGACAAATAATTAAATCTATTTGTAATATTTAGCCAATAATGCAGAATTTCCACTGTGCTTACCATCCCCAATCCTCAGGATCGGTGGAAAGAACTAATAGCTCGATCAAAATTCAGTTGGCAAAGCTTTCAGAAGCATTTAATCTCTCATGGCCAAAAGCTCTTCCACTAGTGCTCCTCAGTCTTAGATCTACATCCTTTGGTAATCATCGACTGTCTCCTTTCGAAATAATAACTGGACGACCTATGCAATTAGATGAAGAAATGTAGGAACCAACTTTACTTAAAGGAGATATTTTACATTATTGTCAAGGTCTCATTGAGGCTCTTAAGAGAAATGAGAAATTGGTAGCTAATTCTTTTCACAGTAAGCTCCCAGGAGATGAAGACCTTAAGGATCATGGATTACAACCTGGAGATTTTGTTTATTGGAAAAGACACCTGATAAAGGACTCTTTGCAGCCCCATTGGAAAGGACCATATCAGGTCCTTTAACCAATCCATGTGCTGCAAAATTAAAAGGCGTAAACTCATGAATTCACATTTCTCATTTAAAAAAGGCTTCTCCACCTGAATGGACTTCAACTCCAGTCTCTGACACTCAACTCCGACAGACCAAGGCGAATATCTCCAAATCAGGATGAGAAGAAGACGACATCTGTTGTAGGCAGCTGTCCTGAGACTCTGGACCAAGCCTGTATTCCTAACCTTATATCTCCTCATTTAAACCCTTGTAGTGTTTAAGCTTTATGTAATTGCTAAAATAATCAATTTCTAGATTGTCTTACAATTTTCCTACACCAATGCTTTACCCTTCAACTTTATAAGATAGATTAGAACCTAATTACAAAACCATTTGTTGATTACAAAAAAATAAATGTCATTTAAAGTTTCCCTAATGCTATGTTTGTTTTTCCAATCTACATCTGAATGGACCTCTGATGGCAATGTTTTTCTGCAATGGTCACATTCCTTTGCTACACATAAAAATCAGTCTACTTGTTGGTTATGTGGCCAACTTCCACTTTCTAAGACCCTTGGTGGGTCTTTCCCTTTTGAGGCACAGATCGGAAAGCTCTAAAGCAATTTATTGTGATACAAAGATCTAGTTCTAATGTTCACAGTTCGTCTGATATTACTAATTATGATCCTGAAACATGGTCACTAGCCCATACTATTAGTAATACAGGACACGGTTATTCTTTTCTATTACTCAAACCATCCAATTATCCCAACAAATTGCAGATAAACAAAAGAAACCAGACATTACAGTAAAAACCACGGAAGGTTTCACACAAATTTGGGATAGATATGTTTGGCTTACTCCTAGTCATGGATCTTTCAACATGTCAGCACCTTTATGTTGGGAACAGAGAAATCATTCCAAACAAAATCTATCAAATCACACTCTAAAGATGGGCTGGATACCCACCGAGTGATGTCAGAATACTATTATACGTAAAAAAGTGATTGATTTGGAACAGACTGGTCTCGAAGACCAGGTGTCTATTGGATGGCTCCTAATGGAACACACTGGTTATGTCGAACAAACCTCTGGCCTTCACTGTCACCAGGATGGCTAGGGCGCTGCACTCTGGGCTTCTCTTGCATACAGGGAAAGATTCGTCCAGAGCTAACATCTGTGACCAATCTGCCTCTCCTTAAGGCCAGATGGGCTCATTCAGTGTTATACTTGTATGACCACCTAGTAGCTATATTTGCTCCTTCCTTGGGGCTGGAAGATGTCATATCACATATAGAGTCTCTGACAAAATTTACTCAACAAGCCCTTAACGATAGTCAGGGAAGAATAGCTTTTTTAAATACTGAAATATCTTTAATGAGAAAAGCTGTCCTTCAAAATAGAACGGCCTGAGATATTCTTACAGCAACCCAAGGTGGTACATGTGCGATCAAACTGAATGCTGTGTGTTTATATCTGTGAGTCTTCCAATGTGTCACCTCTACTAAAGCACATGGAAAAACAGGTGAATGCCTTAAGTGATCCTACACCCAGCCTTGATTTCTTTGGTTGGCTCCCTTCTGGTATTGGTTCCCTTTTTCGATCTGGATTGCAATTCCTATTTCTATTACTTTTTGGAATTCTTGTACTAATCATTATATTCCAACTGTTGTTTTCTTTACCTAGTGTTGTAAGACTGGCATGCAAACTAGAGTAATGGTGGGTCGGTGACTTGAGATGGCTGATCAATCTTATAACCCTGGACAAATTTCCTTTTCTGATAAGGACTATGCCTAAAAACTCATTTTAAACTAATCTTTAAAAAAATGTTTAATTATTATCATTGTTACTGTACTTGTTTTATAATTGTGCACAATGTAACATAAGGGGCTATATATATTAAAAAAAAAAGCACATATACAATGTTTGTGCAACAACCTAAAATTAATCCAAAATCCATGAAGTGCTTCCTCCGTTTATATATATATACCTCTTTGCTTGTCCACAATATCCGACTAATTCCACCCAAAGTGAACAACTGGGCAAATAGATGAGATAAAAGCCTGGCACCGAGGGACGTGATAGACCCAGGGCATGCAGCAACCACCCTAGCTCTGAGGGACAATATTTTGAACATCAATGCTTTCTATCAAAGATTATACATCAAAAGGGTGAAAATGATAAATAAATGGTAAGCAATAGGATATATTGGAGCACATGAGGAAACCATTTGGTGTAAAACTAGTTGGGCTTGACCTAGTTTTTTTTTTTCCAAAAGGGGCCTGTAGCCTCTGTTCATCCATTATACATCTATTTTAGGCAATTAACATGTCCCAAAGACAAGAACAATACCCTTAAGATGTAAATGCAACTTCCCCCACATTGACATTTCCTTAAGGATAAGCATTTCTCCCTAAGCTAGGATTTGGTTGCTGTGCCCATCCTGTGACCACCCAACTCAAGACAACAGCCATGCCCATGGAAACAGCAGAGCTGATACCCACCGTGTCCAACAATTGACGTGCCGACAGGTCAATGTCGTGGCTATTGTAAAAAAGACATTGCAATCACATGTGGTACACGCTCTTTGATGGTATATAACCACTCTGTACACCCCACTTCTTTTTTTTAAATAATTTTATTTATTTATTTATTTTTTCCCCAAAGCCACAGTAGATAGTTGCATGTCATAGCTGCACATCCTTCCAGTTGCTGCATGTGGGACGCGGCCTCAGCATGGCCAGAGAAGCGGTGCGTCGGTGCGCGCCCAGGATCCAAACCTGAGCCACCAGCAGTGGAGCATGCGCACTTAACCGCTAAGTCATGGGGCTGACCCTGTACACCTCACTTCTTTGGAGTGCTCCATTTCTTCATGAAAGGACTCTCCCGGGCTATATGGTCCTCAAAGGTTGATTCATAATAAACTCACCCCAATTTTGATTTATAGATTGGTTACGGATTATTTGCGTCGACATTCTATTTGTCCCTCCAGTATCTAAACACAGTACTTGACACCTTTGGTGCACTCAGAAAATGTTTGATGAGTGAATAAGTATGTGGGAGACCACACTGACTGGAGCAGAAGGGGTTTTTCGGGGAGTGGTAGAAATTTCGCTGACATTCCTACCATTAGTAGTTGAAGCTCTGGGCTTTGGACCAGTTTGTCTGGGCACCAATCCCAGTTATTCCACTTTTAACTGGGGAATCTGTGCAAATTATTTACTCTCTGAGCCTTAGTTTCCACATCTATAAAATGGGGCTACTGAGAACTCCTGTCTCATAGGGTTTTAGTGAGATTTAAATGCATTAACTAATGTAAAGTGCTTAAAAGAGCTCCTGGCACATAGTAGGCACTAAAATGTTAGCTGTTATGTTATCATTATTGCTCTTATTTCTGAGCAATACTCTGGTTTTGAAAAGATGCTTTCATAATATAGTTGATCTTCATTATTTGTGGAGTCCGTGGTTGCACACTTGCCCACTAGCTAAAATGTACTGGCAGCCCCCAAATCAACACTCTCAGGGCTTTCATGTCCATTTGAAGATATGCACAAAGTGGTGAGAAATTTGATTCTCTCGACGTGCATGTTCCCAACTGAGGGGGAACCAGGTGATGCTCTGCCCTCTTGTTTCAGCCTATACTGTAAACAAGTGTCCTTCTTGCAGTCTATTTAGTGCCCCATTTCTCATCTTTTTGTGCCTTGAGTTGGTGACTTTGCTGTTTAATATGTCCCCCATGTGTAGTGCTGCAATGCTGCCTGGTGTTCCTCAGGGCAAGAGGCTGTGACGTGCCTTTACAAAGAAAGTATGCATGTTCGACAAGCTTCTTTCAGACACGAGTTACAGTGCTGTTGGTGTGAGTTCAATGTTAATATATCAACAATATATATTAAATAAGGTGACTTTAAAGAGAAACACAGAGAACAAGGTTATGTATTGATCAGTTGAAGAAAATGTGACTAAGGCTTGCAGGAACCTAACACTGCATTTCCCGTAGGAGCAGTGGGTCATATTCACTGATTGAGTGTTCACAGTGACTTTACAGAATGTCATACTGTGCATAATTAGAACTGCCTGTATCTTATGTAATCCTCACATACTCCTTTATAGTAGGTAGGGTAGGGAATAGGGTGTCCATATTTTGCTATTAAAGTAAGGCTATTACAGACCTTATGAACCAAGTAGAGAATTTAAAATGTCTTGTGCTCAGCATAAGAGCCATGATTTTTTTTTTTTTTGGTGAGGAAGATCAGACCTGAACCAACATCTATGGCCAATCTTCCTCTTTTTGCTGAGGAAGACTGGCCCTGGGCTAACATCTGTGCCTATCTTCCTCCATTTTATATGGGACGCCACCACAGCATGGCCTGACAAGCGGGGCATCGGTGCGCGCCTGAGATCGAACCTGGGCTACCAGCAGCAGGCGTGAGCACTTAACTGGTGCATACGGGGCTGGCCCCTAGCCATGAGTTTTTGAGCAAGGAAGATCTATGATGAACTCATGTTTAAGGAACAATTACCTGACAAGAGAATGCGGTATTGAGAGGAAGAGGGAGAACTGAGCCGGAAATGAGGACCAGCTGTGAAACTCTCCAAGAATTCTCATTGCTATGTGAGGAGATTCAAAGCTAAGGTGCTGATGTGATAAAGGAAAAGTAGCAGCCAAAGGATGAAATAATGGGTTTTGTAATCATATATAGGGTATAAATCAGGCTGTGGTTCTCAAAGTGGGCTCCCTGAACCAGCAGCATCAGCAGCACCTGGGAACTGGGTTAGAAATACAAATTCTCTGGTGCTGCTGCAGACCTGCTGAACTGGAAACTCTGTGGTGGGGCCTGGCCATCTGGGTTTCAACAAGGCCCCCAGGTGCTTCTGGTGCTTCTGGTGCTCATCAAGTTTAAGAGCCAATGAATTATAAAAATGATTCCAACACGTCACCATGTCCAGGTAAGCTGCAAGGCAGGGAGGTGGTATTTGTTTGGAGGATAAGATGCATTTTAAATTTTAGGAAAAAGTAGTCAGCATCTGTTTCATTGTAAGGTTTCCAGAGATGCCATCTTAGCTCTCTACCTGTGAAGCTCTTTTTTCCACAATATGTTCTCCTTTAGAGAGCCCTTGGTAAGTTATTTACCACTTACCACATGTTCTGAGAATCCCTTCTTCCTTGAAATCCCCTTTCAGACTTGAATACGTACTTTATTTTTGTGCACAATCTCCTCTATTTAAAATCTGGATTTCTCTTCCTATAGGATCATGTATGGCACATGCAACCTTACTGTCAATTTGGAATGCCATTGGTTTGTTCCAAAACCTTAGAAAGTTTTAAATTTAGAACCTGATGAATAGAGAATGTATAAGCTTTTGTGTAGGACTCATATTTTCATATGTCTAGAGATATTCCCAACTTGCCAGTAATGTGGCCTTAGATTTAGCAGAACTTGAAAATCTGAATATAGTAGAAAATGACTTATATAACTCATACTAACATTTACAAAATAAATGATCAGAATGTTAACTTACCAATAAGCACTTTCCATAGTCTAGGCTCTGAGCATTATCTTGCTTACATAATAAACATGATAAAGTTTCAAAGATGAGCCAATTAACGTTTGAGCAAAAGCTTGACTTGAGTGTATCTTGGCTTCCATTTTGACAGTTGTAGCCTTAATGTTACATTAACCTTTTCCTTTTCTGGGAATCAGATGATCTTGTATTTGGTGAACATTTTAATTTTTAATGGCCACTTGTATTTTGTGATATGCACGTGTTCAAACAATCTATAAGAACTAACCATTACCACCCACATATAAGATTATACAGGAATGGAGGAATTTTGGCTGACTTGTATTTAATTGTTCAGCCAAAGCAGATGGCGAACTCTACCACATACAATGATTTAAGGGTTTGAAGCAGTATTTTTAAATACAAATAATCTCAAAATTGATAATATAGACAATATATTACTTACTGTGTTAACTAACCAAAACAGTTAAATTTGCTATCTTTCCTCCATTTTTTAAGGATGCACCCATTATATAGATTCTGTACAAAATTGCAAAGATCACTTTTTCCATTTTCAAAATTTATTTATTTTAATTTTTAATAGTGATAAACTTAGTGTTGGGTAAATTGCTGCACAATTACTGGAAATGCTGAAAGTCTTTTGGAAAAGTGTAGAAGTCTAAAGATAATGAAAAGTACATTTCTCCAATGTCAAGTCCTTTGAGCTTCTGCCTAGTTGTACTCTGAAGAGATGGAAGATTAAGTACCAGCACAGGACACAAGGGAACAGGCTGCCAACTTGAGGGCTTCCCACGGACCACAGAGTGCCTGGCAGACTCTTGGAGATTAAATCTGGGCTTCTTCCATGGGTGGGCCCTGAGAGGAGGATTTTGCTTAAATGACCAGAGAATAGACAACCTTTTTTCTTGATAATAAGTAATATTTATCATGTAAATTTCTTTATAAATCTCTGAATAAAATAAAAAAACGTAGGCTGTATAGCAATCAACTCTTACTGACAAGCCCCACAGCCTTCTCTAGAGAGCTCAACAGAAAATGTCTCCACTGACTGTGAATTGCTCTTCTCTGAAAGCCAGCCAGCCCTTCACTGATAGCCCTGGATAAGGAAGGTCAGATACAATTCTTTGAAGATGTTTAGCTGAATTCAGAACCAAAAATCCTACCTCCAGTTGGCTCCTTTGTGAGAATGGATGGCCGGCCTTATTTCACAGGCTGGGCAGTTGAGGTTTCAGATGAGCTTAATTGCTCTCTTCCCCAAGTATGGAAAAGGAGGCTTAGAGATGAGATTTTGCAGGTAAAGATAGGGTCATAGAGGGGAATAAATATTTCAGCAAATTGGTTTTTTGTTCTCTATAGTAGAAATAATTTAAGAAGGAGATAGTCTCTTTCTCCAACATCTCTGCCCTTTTCTCTATTTGTAATATCGCTGTAAAAATTCTCTCTATAAAAATTTCAGTATTTTTCGTTTCAAGTCTGTTTATTATCATCTTTATGAATTCTTTGACTTCACCACCTTCTTGGCACCACAACGCTAGCCACTGAGATATTATTATAGATTCAGTTTTGCAATTTCATCCTCTTATCTCTATTTCCTCTGCCATTTCTTAGTTTTAGTTCTTTTTTTTAAATTTTTTTGTTTATTGCAGTAACATTGGTTTATAACATTCTATAAATTTCAGGTGTACATCATTATACTTTTATTTCTGCATAGATTGCATCATGTTCACCACCCAAATACTAATTACAACCCATCACCACACACATGTGCCGAATTATCCCTTTCGCCCTCCTCTCCCCCCTTCCCAACTGTTAGTTTTAGTTCTTATTGTATCTTATGCTTCAAAACATTTGAAGCTTACAGACTATATCAGTTCCTTATTTTCTCAACTTTTTATTATCTAAGTGTCCTCAACTATCACTTTTTTAAAAAAAGAAGTGAAATACATAACAGAACAATACACTGTAATAAATTGACCACTTATAAAATTAAGTTCAACCTGAAATCCCTCCCCACTTAACAGAGACAATCTTTTATAATTCACCATGATTTAGTTCAGGCAGGATCAGTTTATCAAAGATTTTTGGATGCTTTAAACCACATGAGATAAGTACAGTGTAAAGTAAAATGGTTAATCTTGCAGAATTTGTAGAATTTCTTGATGGTTAAGGAAGTTGGTGGTGGAGAGCCTGAATCATATGAAAAGTAGTTGATTAATTAGCACCTGACAGAGTTTGTTAATTTGGTAAACACATATATGTTGAAAAGATAAATTTGCATATCAGAGTATTGTCAGATGCCACTGGGAAAATTCATAATGTTCTCAAATACTACAAAAAATGACCATTTTTTTCATAAAAGATGTCATACATAATGGCATCATATATCTCTGTCAGAAAATTTGCAATGAAGTAAATTAACACTTGAGTCATTTTAATTGTAACAATTTGTTTATGCTTACTATCAGGTTAAAAAAATTTTCTAGAAATAAAGTGATAAGTGATATACTTGCTTAATTTTTAATTTTTAGGAAAACACATTTTAAAAAATATTTATTTTTATTTATTTTATGCTGAATTTATTCCTGGGCCCAAAGACTTTTTAATTAACAGACACCAATTCTTTTCAAACGCTTTCCAAAAGTTGAAGAGGAGAGAATACTTCTAAAGTCATCCTATGGGATTAGCACTACCCTGATATCAAAGCCAAATGGATTAAAAGAAAAGAAAACTAAAGGTCAATATCTTTGATGAAGAGTGATACAAAAATCCTCAATAAAATAATAACAAACCAAATTAAGCAGCATATTAAAAGGATTATGCATCATTTTTCTAAAATAATTTTATTTATTTACTTAATTTTTCCACCCAAAGCCCCAGTAGATAGTTGTATGTCATAGCTGCACATTCTTCTAGTTGCTGTATGTGAGACGTGGCCTCAGCATGGCCAGAGAAGCGGTGCGTTGGTGTGCGCCCGGGATCCAAACCCAGGCCGCCAGCACTGGAGCACGTGCACTTAACCGCTAAGCCATGGAGCCGGCCCATTTTAAGTGGGATTTATTCCTGGAATTCAACATGTTTCAATATATGAAAATGAATCAATGTAATAAACCACATTAACAGGATGAAGGAAAAAAACACATGATCATCTCAATGGATGCAGAAAAAGTGATTGACAAAAGTAAACATGCTCTGATGTTAAAAACACCAAAAAACCCTCATAGTAAAAGGAAACTACTTCAACATAATAAAAGTCATATATTGAAATCCACAGAGAACAATGTATTCAAGGGTGAAAGAGTGAAATTATTTCCTCTAACATCAGGAACAAGGCAAGAAGATCCACTTTCACCACTTCTATTCAACATGGTATTAGAAGATCTAGCCAAAGCAATTAGGCAAGAAAAAGAAAGAAATAGCATCCAAATTGGAAAGGAAGAAATAACATTGTATTTTTTCACACATAATATCTTATATGTTGAAACCCTTAAAAATTCCACAAAGAAATTCTTAGAACTAATAAATTCTGCAGAGTAGTGGGACACAAAATAAATATGCAAAAATTAGTTGTTCTTCTATACATTAATAATAAGTAATCTAAAAAAGAAATTTAAAAACTTTACATTTTTATTTACAGTAGCATCAAAAAGAGTAAAATACTTAAGAACCAACTTACTCAAGGAGCTAAAAATTCCAATGATGTTTTTTGCAAAAATAGAAAAATATATCCTAAAATTCATATGAACTCTCAAGGGACCCTGAATAGCCAAAACAATCTAGAAAAAGAAGAACAAAGTTAGAGAACTCACACTTTCTGATTTCAAAACATACTACAAAGTAAACAAAACAGTGCAGTACTGGCATAAATACACACAATGTACTAATGAAATAGCATAGAAAGCCCTAAAATAAACCTTTGCATATATGGTCAAATGAATTTTGACAAGGGTGCAAAGACCATTCATTGAAGAATGGATAAGTTTTTCTAAATATGGTGCTGGGAAAACTGGATACCCACATGCAAAAGAATGAGGTTGGACTCTTACCCTATACCACATAGAAAAACTAACTCAAAATGGATCAAAGATCTAAATGTTAGAGTTGAAGCTATAAAATCTATAGAAGAAAACGCAGGGTAAAAGCTGCATGTCATTGGGTCCAAAAGACATTGCCAACAATGATTTCTTTCATCTGACACCAAAGCCATAAGCAACAAGAACAACAAAATAACAAATTGGACTTCATCAAAATGCAAAATTCTTCTGTATCACAAAACACTATCAACAGAGTAAAAAGGTTACCCACAAAACAGTTGAAAATATTTGCAAATCACATATCTGATAAGGGATTAATAGCTAGAATATATAAAGAACTCCTACAACCCAACAATTAAAAAAAACACAATTTAAAAATGCAAAAAGGACTTGAATAGACATTTCTCCAAAGAAGATATAAAAGGGCCAGTACACACATGAAAAGATGCTCAACATCACTAAGTATCAGGAAAATGCAAAATAAAACCACAATAAGATACCTCTTCACACTCATTAGGATAGTTACTATCACAAAATCAGAAAATAACAAGGATTGGCAAGGATGTTGAGAAACTGGAACCGTTGTGCTCTGATGGTGAGAACATAAAACCGTGGAAAACAGTATGACAGTTCCTTCAAAAATTAAAAATAGAATTACCATATGACCTAGCAATTCCACTTATGGGTTCTGAAATAATAGAAAATATATTCGTTGGTCTCTGCCTCCAATTCCTGGCACAGAGCTACTAAAACCCTTGTACTTTCCTAAACGATAAGGACACTAGGAGCATCTCTTGTTCTAATATTTGTCTTTGACTCCATCCCTGACACAGAGCTCCTAAAACACTTGTAATTTCCTAAGTGATAAGAACACTAGGAGAATCATTTGTTCTATTGAGGCAACTCTGTGTGGGCTCCTGGATGGCTCCTGGATGGGGGCTTGTAACCAGAAAGACCAAGCCCTGATTAAAAGGTTGAAATTTTTAGCCCTACCCCTTATCCATCACAGAGGGGAGAGGGGTTAGAAACTGAGTTAATAATTGATCATGCCTATGTGAGGGAGCCTTCATAAAAATCCCAATAGAAGGAAGTTCATAGAGCTTCCAGGTTGGCCATGACAGGGAGTGCTTGGAGAGTGGTGAACCTGGAGATGGCATGAATGTTCTGTGCCCCTTCTCACATATCTTTCCCTATGCACCACTTCCATCAGGCTGTTCTTGAGTTATATCCTTTTATAATAAACTGGTGATCTAGTAAATGTTTCTCTGAGTTTGGTGGGCCACTCTAGCAGATTAATCAAGCCCAAGGAGGAGGTTGTGGGAACCTCTGGTTTATAGGTAGTCAGTCAGAAGTACAGGTAACAACCTGGGCTTGTAACTGGCACCTGAAGTTGAGGTGAGGTTGGGGTGGGTGTGCAGTCTTATAGGACTGAGCCCTCAACTTGTGGAATCAGATGTATCTCTGGGTTGACAGCATCAAATTGAGTTGAATTATCTGATGATCAGCTGGCATTCCAAGAATTGCTTGTTGGAGGTGTGAAGAACTCTCCCACATGTGAAAAAATGAATCTCAGAACACCATTTATGGGTATACACCTAAAAGAATTGAAGAGAGAGGTAGAAAGACATATGTATACTCGTGTTGTTAACAGCATTATTCAAAATAACCAAAAGCTGGAAGCAAGCCAGGTATCCATCAATAGATGAATTGACAAAAAAAAAAATGTGGTGTATACAGACAGTGGAATACGATTCACCCTTAAAAAGGAAGGAATTCTGACACATGCTATGACATGGATGAACCTTGAGGACTTTATGTTAAGTGAAATAAAGCCAGCCACAAAAGGAAAAATATTGTGATTCCACTCATATAAGATACTTAGAGTAGTCAAATTTATAGGAACAGAAAGGAGACTGGTGCAAGAGGGAGGGACAACAGGGAGTTGTTGCATAATGGGCACAGAGTTTCAGTGCAAGGTGAAAATAGTTCTGTGGATGGTTAGAGGTTATGGTTACACAATAATGTGAATGTATTGAATGTCACTGAACTGCACACTTAAAAATGGTTAAAATGGTCAATTTTATGTTATGAATATTTTATGACCATTAAAACTATTATTTGCAACAAATGAACAAACACTAGCTACATGCAACAACATCGATGAATATCACAACGATAATGCTGCATAAAAGAAATTATATTCAAAAGCTATATATTTTATAATTCCATTTGCATAAAATCCAAAAGAAACAAAACTGAGATCTGGCTTCCAGTAATGGTTGAGTAGCTTGTTGAACTAACACTCTCACAGATAACAATGATAAAATCTGCATAAAATATTATATATATTTATATAGAATCATGTATCTATATGTAATACAGATACAATAATTGTGTATACGTGTGTATGTATAAATCTCTTCCAAAAGCAAGCAGAACTGAGAGAGAGTCTTCCCTTGAATGATGAGAATTGCACCAGGAGATATTTGCAAGCCTGAATCTTTTCCTCAAAGCATTTCAAAATCTGTACGTGGCCCAGACAGGGGAAAAACTACAGTCTTACTTGTAATGTTAGAGGATGTATTTTGGGGCTGGAAGAGTAGCTGGAAAGTTAGGGGAGAAATTCTGGAAGGGAGGGAACCATAAAGAGGAAACATCTCAAAATATGTGTGTAAGTCTCCCGCACACAGACATCAAATTTGCAGATCTTTGAACAACACACATGCAGGGTAGGCCCCAGGCGTCCTACTGGAAATACAGCAGTTGGGAGATGAAAGAACTGAATGAGTATTTCAGCTATGCCCACTGTAAGGAGAGAAGATTGGAATTTCAGTCCAGCCAAGTTAACTCCCTGCTAAAAAAATAACAACACTCTTCAAAGGAATACAATAGAATCCAGAGTCTCTATAACTATGACTCATGGTTTCCAGTACACAATTTAAAAAATCATGAGATTTGAAGAAATAGGAAAATGTAATCCATATATGACCCAAAGCAGGCACTAGAAACTATCCCAAACGTGTTGCAATTAGCAGACAAGGATAAGAGAAATCAGCGATTATAAAGATGATCATGGTGGTAAAGAAAAATATTCTCATAATGAATGAACAGATGTTGAAACTCAGTAGAAATGGAAATTACAAAAAAGAACCAAATAGGAAGATGAAATAAAACAATACTTTTGAGT
>NW_028261259.1:3951249-3987592 GCF_057802395.1 Ceratotherium simum simum
AGCCGTGGCCTGGGCACTAGGAAGGCCGGGCCTCCCCGACTCCCGGGAGGAGGGGCTAGCCCAGTTGCGCCCTGGCCCCCAAAGCCTGCGGTGCCATCTGCCTGTCTCGGCACTTCTGACTCCACAGAGCCCTTCCTACACCTGGGCTGGCTGCAGTGGCCAAGTGCAGGCGTGGGGTGAGGCCATGGCTTTGTCTTTCCAGGAAGAAATGAGCCCCTGGCCGAAGCAGCTGGCCCAGGCAGAGCCTTGAGCTTGAAGCCCAGTACGCCTGTGGCCATCAGGGCCAGAGCAATGCTTTCAAGGCAGGGAAGCGGCCTCCAAGCTGAGTGGGAGTGGGGGAGGGGAGGGAGACAACAGCTGAAGCCAAGTCCAGAAGGGCGGCGATGGGACAGCTGCAGCTGGGTCAGCGTCTGGAGGGAGGGCGGGGCCTTCACTGAGGACCCCCCCCACACCGAGGCCAGCCCTAGGCCCCGGCGGTCGCGCATGCGCCCTTGGCCTGTGCGGTGGGTGGGGGGGTGGACCCAAGCCTGCAGGGCTCCCGGAGCGGCCAGAGAAAGAAGGGCCCATGGAGAGGTAGGCGAGGTGGGCAGGGGGCGCCACCTTACTCTCCTCAGCTCCCTGAGGGAGAGAGAGAGAGAGAGAGACAGAGACAGAGAGAGAGAGAGATCCCTGACCTCTGAGTCTCTGCCTCCACCGCTGGCTGGTGCCAACTCACACGCCATCCCACTTCCACCCATCACCCCCACGCCTGCCCCGGGGCCAGCCCCACCACAGAGAGGCCGGTTCCTGGTCACCTCTGTGCCGTCCCTTCCCGACCTGACCCCAGTGCAGGGGATAAGCTTCAGACAAGTCTTTCCATGTCCCTCTGCATGACAATAGACTTCCTCCCCTCTCCCATTAGCTCCGGAGAGGATGGAAGATGAGAATCTCTGCTATTGTGTGGGGAGACTCAGTTTGCCGGCTTTCCCCCATGGACACATGTTCTTCAGCTGGGTCTGATTTTCTCCAGACAACCTGTCTTGTGAAGGATTTGGCCAGCCCTAAGAAGCTGAAGGGAAAGGGCGGAGGGGGGTTCCTCTCTCTGCCCCGAGAGCCCCGAGCTGGGTCGGTCCCTCAGACCTGGCCAGGGGCAGCCCATCCCCCGGCGGGCGCCCCCCCCCGGGCCATCCAAGGGCAGGCTCGGCGCCACCCCCACCCCGCTCGCCACTGCCACGACCATCGTCCTCCCTCGGGGGGCCTGGGCAGGACGGGGACCCGGGTGTGGGAGGCCTCCAGATCTCAGGTCTGGCACACCCACCGGTTCCCAGGCTGCTTCCTCCTCTGACGGGGTCCCAGCACACGCCCCAGGAGACTTGGCAGCCGCCCCCAGGGCTCTATCCTCCGGAACTCGTCCCCTTGGAAGGGGCCTGGCCCAGGTGCCAGGTTCGGCTGGTCGGCCAGCCTCCTCTGGAGAAAGCAGGCAAGCCGAGCCAGGCTTGCAGTGGCCCTGGCGTGACACCTGCGACCTCAGGCACAGGGCCTCCCGCGTGCCCTCCATGGCGGATTTCTCCCGGAGCCGTGGCCTGGGCACTAGGAAGGCCGGGCCTCCCCGACTCCCGGGAGGAGGGGCTAGCCCAGTTGCGCCCTGGCCCCCAAAGCCTGCGGTGCCATCTGCCTGTCTCGGCACTTCTGACTCCACAGAGCCCTTCCTACACCTGGGCTGGCTGCAGTGGCCAAGTGCAGGCGTGGGGTGAGGCCATGGCTTTGTCTTTCCAGGAAGAAATGAGCCCCTGGCCGAAGCAGCTGGCCCAGGCAGAGCCTTGAGCTTGAAGCCCAGTACGCCTGTGGCCATCAGGGCCAGAGCAATGCTTTCAAGGCAGGGAAGCGGCCTCCAAGCTGAGTGGGAGTGGGGGGGGGGAGGGGGACAACAGCTGAAGCCAAGTCCACAAGGGCGGCGATGGGACAGCTGCAGCTGTGTCAGCTGCCTGAGGGAGGGCGGGGCCTTCACTGAGGACCCCCACACCGAGGCCAGCCCTAGGCCCCGGCGGTCGCGCATGCGCCCTTGGCCTGTGCGGTGGGTGGGGGGTTGAACCCAAGCCTGCAGGGCTCCCGGAGCGGCCAGAGAAAGAAGGGCCCATGGAGAGGTAGGCGAGGTGGGCAGGGGCGCCACCTTACTCTCCTCAGCTCCCTGAGGGAGAGAGAGAGAGAGAGACAGAGACAGAGAGAGAGAGAGATCCCTGACCTCTGAGTCTCTGCCTCCACCGCTGGCTGGTGCCAACTCACACGCCATCCCACTTCCACCCATCACCCCCACGCCTGCCCCGCGGCCAGCCCCACCACAGAGAGGCCGGTTCCTGGTCACCTCTGTGCCGTCCCTTCCCGACCTGACCCCAGTGCAGGGGATAAGCTTCAGACAAGTCTTTCCATGTCCCTCTGCATGACAATAGACTTCCTCCCCTCTCCCATTAGCTCCGGAGAGGATGGAAGATGAGAATCTCTGCTATTGTGTGGGGAGACTCAGTTTGCCGGCTTTCCCCCATGGACACATGTTCTTCAGCTGGGTCTGATTTTCTCCAGACAACCTGTCTTGTGAAGGATTTGGCCAGCCCTAAGAAGCTGAAGGGAAAGGGCGGAGGGGGTTCTCTCTGCCCCCGAGAGCCCCGAGCTGGGTCGGTCCTCAGACCTGGCCAGGGGCAGCCCATCCTCGGCGGGCGCCCTTCCCGGGCATCCAAGGGCAGGCTCGGCGCCACCCCCACCCCGCCGCCACTGCCACGACCATCGCCCTCCCTCGGGGCCTGGGCAGGACGGGGACCCGGTGTGGGAGGCCTCCAGATCTCAGGTCTGGCACACCCACCGCTTCCCAGGCTGCTTCCTCCTCTGACGGGGCCCAGCACACGCCCCAGGAGACTTGGCAGCCGCCCCAGGGCTCTATCCTCCGGAACTCGTCCCTGGGAAGGGGCCTGGCCCAGGTGCCAGGTTCGGCTGGTCGGCCAGCCTCCTCTGGAGAAAGCAGGCAAGCCGAGCCAGGCTTGCAGTGGCCCTGGCGTGACACCTGCGACCTCAGGCACAGGGCCTCCCGCGTGCCCTCCATGGCGGATTTCTCCTCGGAGCCGTGGCCTGGGCACTAGGAAGGCCGGGCCTCCCCGACTCCCGGGAGGAGGGGCTAGCCCAGTTGCGCCCTGGCCCCCAAAGCCTGCGGTGCCATCTGCCTGTCTCGGCACTTCTGACTCCACAGAGCCCTTCCTACACCTGGGCTGGCTGCAGTGGCCAAGTGCAGGCGTGGGGTGAGGCCATGGCTTTGTCTTTCCAGGAAGAAATGAGCCCCTGGCCGAAGCAGCTGGCCCAGGCAGAGCCTTGAGCTTGAAGCCCAGTACGCCTGTGGCCATCAGGGCCAGAGCAATGCTTTCAAGGCAGGGAAGCGGCCTCCAAGCTGAGTGGGAGTGGGGGAGGGGAGGGAGACAACAGCTGAAGCCAAGTCCAGAAGGGCGGCGATGGGACAGCTGCAGCTGGGTCAGCGTCTGGAGGGAGGGCGGGGCCTTCACTGAGGACCCCCCCCACACCGAGGCCAGCCCTAGGCCCCGGCGGTCGCGCATGCGCCTTGGCCTGTGCGGTGGGTGGGGGGTTGAACCCAAGCCCGCAGGGCTCCCGGAGCGGCCAGAGAAAGAAGGGCCCATGGAGAGGTAGGCGAGGTGGGCAGGGGGCGCCACCTTACTCTCCTCAGCTCCCTGAGGGAGAGAGAGAGAGAGAGACAGAGACAGAGAGAGAGAGAGATCCCTGACCTCTGAGTCTCTGCCTCCACCGCTGGCTGGTGCCAACTCACACGCCATCCCACTTCCACCCATCACCCCCACGCCTGCCCCGGGCCAGCCCCACCACAGAGAGGCCGGTTCCTGGTCACCTCTGTGCCGTCCCTTCCCGACCTGACCCCAGTGCAGGGGATAAGCTTCAGACAAGTCTTTCCATGTCCCTCTGCATGACAATAGACTTCCTCCCCTCTCCCATTAGCTCCGGAGAGGATGGAAGATGAGAATCTCTGCTATTGTGTGGGGAGACTCAGTTTGCCGGCTTTCCCCCATGGACACATGTTCTTCAGCTGGGTCTGATTTTCTCCAGACAACCTGTCTTGTGAAGGATTTGGCCAGCCCTAAGAAGCTGAAGGGAAAGGGCGGAGGGGGGTTCTCTCTCTGCCCCCGAGAGCCCCGAGCTGGGTCGGTCCCTCAGACCTGGCCAGGGCCAGCCCATCCCCCGGCGGGAGCCCTTCCCCGGGGCATCCAAGGGCAGGCTCGGCGCCACCCCCACCCCGCTCGCCACTGCCACGACCATCGCCCTCCCTCGGGGGGCCTGGGCAGGACGGGGACCCGGGTGTAGGAGGCCTCCAGATCTCAGGTCTGGCACACCCACCGTTTCCCAGGCTGCTTCCTCCTCTGACGGGGCCCAGCACACGCCCCAGGAGACTTGGCAGCCACCCCCAGGGCTATATCCTCCGGAACTCGTCCCCTTGGAAGGGGCCTGGCCCAGGTGCCAGGTTCGGCTGGTCGGCCAGCCTCCTCTGGAGAAAGCAGGCAAGCCGAGCCAGGCTTGCAGTGGCCCTGGCGTGACACCTGCGACCTCAGGCACAGGGCCTCCCGCGTGCCCTCCATGGCGGATTTCTCCCCGGAGCCGTGGCCTGGGCACTAGGAAGGCCGGGCCTCCCCGACTCCCGGGAGGAGGGGCTAGCCCAGTTGCGCCCTGGCCCCCAAAGCCTGCGGTGCCATCTGCCTGTCTCGGCACTTCTGACTCCACAGAGCCCTTCCTACACCTGGGCTGGCTGCAGTGGCCAAGTGCAGGCGTGGGGTGAGGCCATGGCTTTGTCTTTCCAGGAAGAAATGAGCCCCTTGTCCAAGCAGCTGGCCCAGGCAGAGACTTGAGCTTGAAGCCCAGTACGCCTGTGGCCATCAGGGCCAGAGCAATGCTTTCAAGGCAGGGAAGCGGCCTCCAAGCTGAGTGGGAGTGGGGGGGGGGAGGGAGACAACAGCTGGAGCCAAGTCCAGAAGGGCGGCGATGGGACAGCTGCAGCTGGGTCAGCGTCTGGAGGGAGGGCGGGGCCTTCACTGAGGACCCCCCCCACACCGAGGCCAGCCCTAGGCCCCGGCGGTCGCGCATGCGCCCTTGGCCTGTGCGGTGGGTGGGGGGTTGAACCGAAGCCTGCAGGGCTCCCGGAGCGGCCAGAGAAAGAAGGGCCCATGGAGAGGTAGGCGAGGTGGGCAGGGGGCGCCACCTTACTCTCCTCAGCTCCCTGAGGGAGAGAGAGAGAGAGAGACAGAGACAGAGAGAGAGAGAGATCCCTGACCTCTGAGTCTCTGCCTCCACCGCTGGCTGGTGCCAACTCACACGCCATCCCACTTCCACCCATCACCCCCACGCCTGCCCCGGGCCCAGCCCCACCACAGAGAGGCCGGTTCCTGGTCACCTCTGTGCCGTCCCTTCCCGACCTGACCCCAGTGCAGGGGATAAGCTTCAGACAAGTCTTTCCATGTCCCTCTGCATGACAATAGACTTCCTCCCCTCCCATTCCACAGGCCCACCCGGGACATCCACCTTTGTCATTAGCTCCGGAGAGGATGGAAGATGAGAATCTCTGCTATTGTGTGGGGAGACTCAGTTTGCCGGCTTTCCCCCATGGACACATGTTCTTCAGCTGGGTCTGATTTTCTCCAGACAACCTGTCTTGTGAAGGATTTGGCCAGCCCTAAGAAGCTGAAGGGAAAGGGCGGAGGGGGGTTCTCTCTGCCCCCGAGAGCCCCGAGCTGGGTCGGTCCCTCAGACCTGGCCAGGGGCAGCCCATCCCCGGCGGGCGCCCTCCCCCGGGGCACCCAAGGGCAGGCCCGGCCCCCCCCCCCCCCCGCCCGCCCCTGCCCCGACCATCGCCCTCCCTCGGGGGGCCTGGGCAGGACGGGGACCCGGGTGTGGGAGGCCTCCAGATCTCAGGTCTGGCACACCCACCGTTTCCCAGGCTGCTTCCTCCTCTGACGGGGTCCCAGCACACGCCCCAGGAGACTTGGCAGCCGCCCCAGGGCGCTACCCTCCGCAACTCGTCCCTGGAAGGGGCCTGGCCCAGGTGCCAGGTTCGGCTGGTCGGCCAGCCTCCTCTGGAGAAAGCAGGCAAGCCGAGCCAGGCTTGCAGTGGCCCTGGCGTGACACCTGCGACCTCAGGCACAGGGCCTCCCGCGTGCCCTCCATGGCGGATTTCTCCCGGAGCCGTGGCCTGGGCACTAGGAAGGCCGGGCCTCCCCGACTCCCGGGAGGAGGGGCTAGCCCAGTTGCGCCCTGGCCCCCAAAGCCTGCGGTGCCATCTGCCTGTCTCGGCACTTCTGACTCCACAGAGCCCTTCCTACACCTGGGCTGGCTGCAGTGGCCAAGTGCAGGCGTGGGGTGAGGCCATGGCTTTGTCTTTCCAGGAAGAAATGAGCCCCTGGCCGAAGCAGCTGGCCCAGGCAGAGCCTTGAGCTTGAAGCCCAGTACGCCTGTGGCCATCAGGGCCAGAGCAATGCTTTCAAGGCAGGGAAGCGGCCTCCAAGCTGAGTGGGAGTGGGGGAGGGGAGGGAGACAACAGCTGAAGCCAAGTCCAGAAGGGCGGCGATGGGACAGCTGCAGCTGGGTCAGCGGCTGGAGGGAGGGCGGGGCCTTCACTGAGGACCCCCCCCCACCGAGGCCAGCCCTAGGCCCCGGCGGTCGCGCATGCGCCCTTGGCCTGTGCGGTGGGTGGGGGGTTGAACCAAGCCAGCAGGGCTCCCGGAGCGGCCAGAGAAAGAAGGGCCCATGGAGAGGTAGGCGAGGTGGGCAGGGGGCGCCACCTTACTCTCCTCAGCTCCCTGAGGGAGAGAGAGAGAGAGAGACAGAGACAGAGAGAGAGAGAGATCCCTGACCTCTGAGTCTCTGCCTCCACCGCTGGCTGGTGCCAACTCACACGCCATCCCACTTCCACCCATCACCCCCACGCCTGCCCCGGGGCCAGCCCCACCACAGAGAGGCCGGTTCCTGGTCACCTCTGTGCCGTCCCTTCCCGACCTGACCCCAGTGCAGGGGATAAGCTTCAGACAAGTCTTTCCATGTCCCTCTGCATGACAATAGACTTCCTCCCCTCTCCCATTAGCTCCGGAGAGGATGGAAGATGAGAATCTCTGCTATTGTGTGGGGAGACTCAGTTTGCCGGCTTTCCCCCATGGACACATGTTCTTCAGCTGGGTCTGATTTTCTCCAGACAACCTGTCTTGTGAAGGATTTGGCCAGCCCTAAGAAGCTGAAGGGAAAGGGCGGAGGGGGTTCTCTCTGCCCCCGAGAGCCCCGAGCTGGGTCGGTCCTCCAGACCTGGCCAGGGGCAGCCCATCCCCCGGCGGGCGCCCTTCCCCGGGGCATCCAAGGGCAGGCTCGGCGCCACCCCCACCCCGCTCGCCACTGCCACGACCATCGTCCTCCCTCGGGGGGCCTGGGCAGGACGGGGGCCCGGGGGGGGGGGGCCTCCAGATCTCAGGGCTGGCACACCCACCGGTTCCCAGGCTGCTTCCTCCTCTGACGGGGCCCTGCACACGCCCCAGGAGATTTGGCAGCCGCCCCCAGGGCTCTATCCTCCGGAACTCGTCCCCTTGGAAGGGGCCTGGCCCAGGTGCCAGGTTCGGCTGGTCGGCCAGCCTCCTCTGGAGAAAGCAGGCAAGCCGAGCCAGGCTTGCAGTGGCCCTGGCGTGACACCTGCGACCTCAGGCACAGGGCCTCCCGCGTGCCCTCCATGGCGGATTTCTCCCCGGAGCCGTGGCCTGGGCACTAGGAAGGCCGGGCCTCCCCGACTCCCGGGAGGAGGGGCTAGCCCAGTTGCGCCCTGGCCCCCAAAGCCTGCGGTGCCATCTGCCTGTCTCGGCACTTCTGACTCCACAGAGCCCTTCCTACACCTGGGCTGGCTGCAGTGGCCAAGTGCAGGCGTGGGGTGAGGCCATGGCTTTGTCTTTCCAGGAAGAAATGAGCCCCTGGCCGAAGCAGCTGGCCCAGGCAGAGCCTTGAGCTTGAAGCCCAGTACGCCTGTGGCCATCAGGGCCAGAGCAATGCTTTCAAGGCAGGGAAGCGGCCTCCAAGCTGAGTGGGAGTGGGGGAGGGGAGGGAGACAACAGCTGAAGCCAAGTCCAGAAGGGCGGCGATGGGACAGCTGCAGCTGGGTCAGCGCCTGGAGGGAGGGCGGGGCCTTCACTGAGGACCCCCCCCCACCGAGGCCAGCCCTAGGCCCCGGCGGTCGCGCATGCGCCCTTGGCCTGTGCGGTGGGTGGGGGGTTGAACCCAAGCCTGCAGGGCTCCCGGAGCGGCCAGAGAAAGAAGGGCCCATGGAGAGGTAGGCGAGGTGGGCAGGGGGCGCCACCTTACTCTCCTCAGCTCCCTGAGGGAGAGAGAGAGAGAGAGACAGAGACAGAGAGAGAGAGAGATCCCTGACCTCTGAGTCTCTGCCTCCACCGCTGGCTGGTGCCAACTCACACGCCATCCCACTTCCACCCATCACCCCCACGCCTGCCCCGGGGCCAGCCCCACCACAGAGAGGCCGGTTCCTGGTCACCTCTGTGCCGTCCCTTCCCGACCTGACCCCAGTGCAGGGGATAAGCTTCAGACAAGTCTTTCCATGTCCCTCTGCATGACAATAGACTTCCTCCCCTCTCCCATTAGCTCCGGAGAGGATGGAAGATGAGAATCTCTGCTATTGTGTGGGGAGACTCAGTTTGCCGGCTTTCCCCCATGGACACATGTTCTTCAGCTGGGTCTGATTTTCTCCAGACAACCTGTCTTGTGAAGGATTTGGCCAGCCCTAAGAAGCTGAAGGGAAAGGGCGGAGGGGGGGTCTCTCTCTGCCCCCGAGAGCCCCGAGCTGGGTCGGTCCCTCAGACCTGGCCAGGGGCAGCCCATCCCCCCGCGGGCCCCCCTCCCCGGGGCATCCAAGGGCAGGCTCGGCGCCACCCCCACCCCGCTCGCCACTGCCACGACCATCGTCCTCCCTCGGGGGGCCTGGGCAGGACGGGGACCCGGGTGTGGGAGGCCTCCAGATCTCAGGTCTGGCACACCCACCGTTTCCCAGGCTGCTTCCTCCTCTGACGGGGTCCCAGCACACGCCCCAGGAGACTTGGCAGCCGCCCCCAGGGCTCTATCCTCCGGAACTCGTCCCCTTGGAAGGGGCCTGGCCCAGGTGCCAGGTTCGGCTGGTCGGCCAGCCTCCTCTGGAGAAAGCAGGCAAGCCGAGCCAGGCTTGCAGTGGCCCTGGCGTGACACCTGCGACCTCAGGCACAGGGCCTCCCGCGTGCCCTCCATGGCGGATTTCTCCCCGGAGCCGTGGCCTGGGCACTAGGAAGGCCGGGCCTCCCCGACTCCCGGGAGGAGGGGCTAGCCCAGTTGCGCCCTGGCCCCCAAAGCCTGCGGTGCCATCTGCCTGTCTCGGCACTTCTGACTCCACAGAGCCCTTCCTACACCTGGGCTGGCTGCAGTGGCCAAGTGCAGGCGTGGGGTGAGGCCATGGCTTTGTCTTTCCAGGAAGAAATGAGCCCCTGGCCGAAGCAGCTGGCCCAGGCAGAGCCTTGAGCTTGAAGCCCAGTACGCCTGTGGCCATCAGGGCCAGAGCAATGCTTTCAAGGCAGGGAAGCGGCCTCCAAGCTGAGTGGGAGTGGTGAAGGGGAGGGAGACAACAGCTGAAGCTAAGTCCAGAAGGGCGGCGATGGGACAGCTTCAGCTGGGTCAGCGTCGGGGGGGAGGGCGGGCCCTCCACTGAGGCCCCCCCCCCCACCGAGGCCAGCCCTAGGCCCCGGCGGTCGCGCATGCGCCCTTGGCCTGTGCGGTGGGTGGGGGGTTGAACCCAAGCCTGCAGGGGTCCCCGGGCGGCCAGAGAAAGAAGGGCCCATGGAGAGGTAGGCGAGGTGGGCAGGGGGCGCCACCTTACTCTCCTCAGCTCCCTGAGGGAGAGAGAGAGAGAGAGAGACAGAGACAGAGAGAGAGAGATCCCTGACCTCTGAGTCTCTGCCTCCACCGCTGGCTGGTGCCAACTCACACGCCATCCCACTTCCACCCATCACCCCCACGCCTGCCCCGGGGCCAGCCCCACCACAGAGAGGCCGGTTCCTGGTCACCTCTGTGCCGTCCCTTCCCGACCTGACCCCAGTGCAGGGGATAAGCTTCAGACAAGTCTTTCCATGTCCCTCTGCATGACAATAGACTTCCTCCCCTCTCCCATTAGCTCCGGAGAGGATGGAAGATGAGAATCTCTGCTATTGTGTGGGGAGACTCAGTTTGCCGGCTTTCCCCCATGGACACATGTTCTTCAGCTGGGTCTGATTTTCTCCAGACAACCTGTCTTGTGAAGGATTTGGCCAGCCCTAAGAAGCTGAAGGGAAAGGGCGGAGGGGGGTTCTCTCTCTGCCCCCGAGAGCCCCGAGCTGGGTCGGTCCCTCAGACCTGGCCAGGGGCAGCCCATCCCCCGGCGGGCGCCCTTCCCCGGGGCATCCAAGGGCAGGCTCGGCGCCACCCCCACCCCGCTCGCCACTGCCACGACCATCGTCCTCCCTCGGGGGGCCTGGGCAGGACGGGGACCCGGGTGTGGGAGGCCTCCAGATCTCAGGTCTGGCACACCCACCGTTTCCCAGGCTGCTTCCTCCTCTGACGGGGTCCCAGCACACGCCCCAGGAGACTTGGCAGCCGCCCCCAGGGCTCTATCCTCCGGAACTCGTCCCGTTGGAAGGGGCCTGGCCCAGGTGCCAGGTTCGGCTGGTCGGCCAGCCTCCTCTGGAGAAAGCAGGCAAGCCGAGCCAGGCTTGCAGTGGCCCTGGCGTGACACCTGCGACCTCAGGCACAGGGCCTCCCGCGTGCCCTCCATGGCGGATTTCTCCTCGGAGCCGTGGCCTGGGCACTAGGAAGGCCGGGCCTCCCCGACTCCCGGGAGGAGGGGCTAGCCCAGTTGCGCCCTGGCCCCCAAAGCCTGCGGTGCCATCTGCCTGTCTCGGCACTTCTGACTCCACAGAGCCCTTCCTACACCTGGGCTGGCTGCAGTGGCCAAGTGCAGGCGTGGGGTGAGGCCATGGCTTTGTCTTTCCAGGAAGAAATGAGCCCCTGGCCGAAGCAGCTGGCCCAGGCAGAGCCTTGAGCTTGAAGCCCAGTACGCCTGTGGCCATCAGGGCCAGAGCAATGCTTTCAAGGCAGGGAAGCGGCCTCCAAGCTGAGTGGGAGTGGGGGAGGGAGACAACAGCTGAAGCCAAGTCCAGAAGGGCGGCGATGGGACAGCTGCAGCTGGGTCAGCTGCCTGAGGGAGGGCGGGCCTTCACTGAGGACCCCCACCCCGAGGCAAGCCCTAGGCCCCGGGGGTGGCGCATGCCGCCTTGGCTTGTGCGGTGGGTGGGGGGTTGAACCCAAGCCTGCAGGGCTCCCGGAGCGGCCAGAGAAAGAAGGGCCCATGGAGAGGTAGGCGAGGTGGGCAGGGGCGCCACCTTACTCTCCTCAGCTCCCTGAGGGAGAGAGAGAGAGAGAGACAGAGACAGAGAGAGAGAGAGATCCCTGACCTCTGAGTCTCTGCCTCCACCGCTGGCTGGTGCCAACTCACACGCCATCCCACTTCCACCCATCACCCCCACGCCTGCCCGGGGCCAGCCCCACCACAGAGAGGCCGGTTCCTGGTCACCTCTGTGCCGTCCCTTCCCGACCTGACCCCAGTGCAGGGGATAAGCTTCAGACAAGTCTTTCCATGTCCCTCTGCATGACAATAGACTTCCTCCCCTCTCCCATTAGCTCCGGAGAGGATGGAAGATGAGAATCTCTGCTATTGTGTGGGGAGACTCAGTTTGCCGGCTTTCCCCCATGGACACATGTTCTTCAGCTGGGTCTGATTTTCTCCAGACAACCTGTCTTGTGAAGGATTTGGCCAGCCCTAAGAAGCTGAAGGGAAAGGGCGGAGGGGGGTTCTCTCTCTGCCCCCGAGAGCCCCGAGCTGGGTCGGTCCCTCAGACCTGGCCAGGGGCAGCCCACCCCCCGGCGGGCCCCCCCCCCCGGGGCATCCAAGGGCAGGCTCGGCGCCCCCCCCACCCCGCCCGCCACTGCCACGACCATCGTCCTCCCTCGGGGGGCCTGGGCAGGACGGGGACCCGGGTGTGGGAGGCCTCCAGATCTCAGGTCTGGCACACCCACCGTTTCCCAGGCTGCTTCCTCCTCTGACGGGGTCCCAGCACACGCCCCAGGAGACTTGGCAGCCGCCCCCAGGGCTCTATCCTCCGGAACTCGTCCCCTTGGAAGGGGCCTGGCCCAGGTGCCAGGTTCGGCTGGTCGGCCAGCCTCCTCTGGAGAAAGCAGGCAAGCCGAGCCAGGCTTGCAGTGGCCCTGGCGTGACACCTGCGACCTCAGGCACAGGGCCTCCCGCGTGCCCTCCATGGCGGATTTCTCCGCGGAGCCGTGGCCTGGGCACTAGGAAGGCCGGGCCTCCCCGACTCCCGGGAGGAGGGGCTAGCCCAGTTGCGCCCTGGCCCCCAAAGCCTGCGGTGCCATCTGCCTGTCTCGGCACTTCTGACTCCACAGAGCCCTTCCTACACCTGGGCTGGCTGCAGTGGCCAAGTGCAGGCGTGGGGTGAGGCCATGGCTTTGTCTTTCCAGGAAGAAATGAGCCCCTGGCCGAAGCAGCTGGCCCAGGCAGAGCCTTGAGCTTGAAGCCCAGTACGCCTGTGGCCATCAGGGCCAGAGCAATGCTTTCAAGGCAGGGAAGCGGCCTCCAAGCTGAGTGGGAGTGGGGGGGGGGAGGGAGACAACAGCTGAAGCCAAGTCCAGAAGGGCGGCGATGGGACAGCTGCAGCTGGGTCAGCGGCTGGGGGGAGGGCGGGGCCTTCACTGAGGACCCCCCCCACACCGAGGCCAGCCCTAGGCCCCGGCGGTCGCGCATGCGCCCTTGGCCTGTGCGGTGGGTGGGGGGTTGAACCCAAGCCTGCAGGGCTCCCGGAGCGGCCAGAGAAAGAAGGGCCCATGGAGAGGTAGGCGAGGTGGGCAGGGGGCGCCACCTTACTCTCCTCAGCTCCCTGAGGGAGAGAGAGAGAGAGAGACAGAGACAGAGAGAGAGAGAGATCCCTGACCTCTGAGTCTCTGCCTCCACCGCTGGCTGGTGCCAACTCACACGCCATCCCACTTCCACCCATCACCCCCACGCCTGCCCCCGGGCCAGCCCCACCACAGAGAGGCCGGTTCCTGGTCACCTCTGTGCCGCCCCTTCCCGACCTGACCCCAGTGCAGGGGATAAGCTTCAGACAAGTCTTTCCATGTCCCTCTGCATGACAATAGACTTCCTCCCCTCTCCCATTCCACAGGCCCACCCGGGACATCCACCTTTGTCATTAGCTCCGGAGAGGATGGAAGATGAGAATCTCTGCTATTGTGTGGGGAGACTCAGTTTGCCGGCTTTCCCCCATGGACACATGTTCTTCAGCTGGGTCTGATTTTCTCCAGACAACCTGTCTTGTGAAGGATTTGGCCAGCCCTAAGAAGCTGAAGGGAAAGGGCGGAGGGGGGTTCTCTCTCTGCCCCCGAGAGCCCCGAGCTGGGTCGGTCCCTCAGACCTGGCCAGGGGCAGCCCGGCAGGCTCGGCGCCACCCCCACCCCGCTCGCCACTGCCACGACCATCGTCCTCCCTCGGGGGGCCTGGGCAGGACGGGGACCCGGGTGTGGGAGGCCTCCAGATCTCAGGTCTGGCACACCCACCGTTTCCCAGGCTGCTTCCTCCTCTGACGGGGTCCCAGCACACGCCCCAGGAGACTTGGCAGCCGCCCCCAGGGCTCTATCCTCCGGAACTCGTCCCGTTGGAAGGGGCCTGGCCCAGGTGCCAGGTTCGGCTGGTCGGCCAGCCTCCTCTGGAGAAAGCAGGCAAGCCGAGCCAGGCTTGCAGTGGCCCTGGCGTGACACCTGCGACCTCAGGCACAGGGCCTCCCGCGTGCCCTCCATGGCGGATTTCTCCTCGGAGCCGTGGCCTGGGCACTAGGAAGGCCGGGCCTCCCCGACTCCCGGGAGGAGGGGCTAGCCCAGTTGCGCCCTGGCCCCCAAAGCCTGCGGTGCCATCTGCCTGTCTCGGCACTTCTGACTCCACAGAGCCCTTCCTACACCTGGGCTGGCTGCAGTGGCCAAGTGCAGGCGTGGGGTGAGGCCATGGCTTTGTCTTTCCAGGAAGAAATGAGCCCCTGGCCGAAGCAGCTGGCCCAGGCAGAGCCTTGAGCTTGAAGCCCAGTACGCCTGTGGCCATCAGGGCCAGAGCAATGCTTTCAAGGCAGGGAAGCGGCCTCCAAGCTGAGTGGGAGTGGGGGAGGGGAGGGAGACAACAGCTGAAGCCAAGTCCAGAAGGGCGGCGATGGGACAGCTGCAGCTGGGTCAGCGTCTGGAGGGAGGGCGGGGCCTTCACTGAGGACCCCCCCCCACCGAGGCCAGCCCTAGGCCCCGGCGGTCGCGCATGCGCCCTTGGCCTGTGCGGTGGGTGGGGGGTTGAACCCAAGCCCGCAGGGCTCCCGGAGCGGCCAGAGAAAGAAGGGCCCATGGAGAGGTAGGCGAGGTGGGCAGGGGGCGCCACCTTACTCTCCTCAGCTCCCTGAGGGAGAGAGAGAGAGAGAGACAGAGACAGAGAGAGAGAGAGATCCCTGACCTCTGAGTCTCTGCCTCCACCGCTGGCTGGTGCCAACTCACACGCCATCCCACTTCCACCCATCACCCCCACGCCTGCCCCGGGGCCAGCCCCACCACAGAGAGGCCGGTTCCTGGTCACCTCTGTGCCGTCCCTTCCCGACCTGACCCCAGTGCAGGGGATAAGCTTCAGACAAGTCTTTCCATGTCCCTCTGCATGACAATAGACTTCCTCCCTCTCCCATTCCACAGGCCCACCCGGGACATCCACCTTTGTCATTAGCTCGGGAGAGGATGGAAGATGAGAATCTCTGCTATTGTGTGGGGAGACTCAGTTTGCCGGCTTTCCCCCATGGACACATGTTCTTCAGCTGGGTCTGATTTTCTCCAGACAACCTGTCTTGTGAAGGATTTGGCCAGCCCTAAGAAGCTGAAGGGAAAGGGCGGAGGGGGGGTCTCTCTCTGCCCCCGAGGGCCCCGAGCTGGGTCGGTCCCTCAGACCTGGCCAGGGCCAGCCCACCCCCCGGCGGGCGCCCTTCCCCGGGGCATCCAAGGGCAGGCTCGGCGCCACCCCCACCCCGCTCGCCACTGCCACGACCATCGTCCTCCCTCGGGGGGCCTGGGCAGGACGGGGACCCGGGTGTGGGAGGCCTCCAGATCTCAGGTCTGGCACACCCACCGTTTCCCAGGCTGCTTCCTCCTCTGACGGGGTCCCAGCACACGCCCCAGGAGACTTGGCAGCCGCCCCCAGGGCTCTATCCTCCGGAACTCGTCCCCTTGGAAGGGGCCTGGCCCAGGTGCCAGGTTCGGCTGGTCGGCCAGCCTCCTCTGGAGAAAGCAGGCAAGCCGAGCCAGGCTTGCAGTGGCCCTGGCGTGACACCTGCGACCTCAGGCACAGGGCCTCCCGCGTGCCCTCCATGGCGGATTTCTCCCCGGAGCCGTGGCCTGGGCACTAGGAAGGCCGGGCCTCCCCGACTCCCGGGAGGAGGGGCTAGCCCAGTTGCGCCCTGGCCCCCAAAGCCTGCGGTGCCATCTGCCTGTCTCGGCACTTCTGACTCCACAGAGCCCTTCCTACACCTGGGCTGGCTGCAGTGGCCAAGTGCAGGCGTGGGGTGAGGCCATGGCTTTGTCTTTCCAGGAAGAAATGAGCCCCTGGCCGAAGCAGCTGGCCCAGGCAGAGCCTTGAGCTTGAAGCCCAGTACGCCTGTGGCCATCAGGGCCAGAGCAATGCTTTCAAGGCAGGGAAGCGGCCTCCAAGCTGAGTGGGAGTGGGGGAGGGGAGGGAGACAACAGCTGAAGCCAAGTCCAGAAGGGCGGCGATGGGACAGCTGCAGCTGGGTCAGCGTCTGGAGGGAGGGCGGGGCCTTCACTGAGGACCCCCCCCACACCGAGGCCAGCCCTAGGCCCCGGCGGTCGCGCATGCGCCCTTGGCCTGTGCGGTGGGTGGGGGGTTGAACCCAAGCCTGCAGGGCTCCCGGAGCGGCCAGAGAAAGAAGGGCCCATGGAGAGGTAGGCGAGGTGGGCAGGGGGCGCCACCTTACTCTCCTCAGCTCCCTGAGGGAGAGAGAGAGAGAGAGAGACAGAGACAGAGAGAGAGAGATCCCTGACCTCTGAGTCTCTGCCTCCACCGCTGGCTGGTGCCAACTCACACGCCATCCCACTTCCACCCATCACCCCCACGCCTGCCCCGGGGCCAGCCCCACCACAGAGAGGCCGGTTCCTGGTCACCTCTGTGCCGTCCCTTCCCGACCTGACCCCAGTGCAGGGGATAAGCTTCAGACAAGTCTTTCCATGTCCCTCTGCATGACAATAGACTTCCTCCCCTCTCCCATTCCACAGGCCCACCCGGGACATCCACCTTTGTCATTAGCTGCGGAGAGGATGGAAGATGAGAATCTCTGCTATTGTGTGGGGAGACTCAGTTTGCCGGCTTTCCCCCATGGACACATGTTCTTCAGCTGGGTCTGATTTTCTCCAGACAACCTGTCTTGTGAAGGATTTGGCCAGCCCTAAGAAGCTGAAGGGAAAGGGCGGAGGGGGGTTCTCTCTGCCCCCGAGAGCCCCGAGCTGGGTCGGTCCTCAGACCTGGCCAGGGGCAGCCCATCTCGGCGGGCGCCCTTCCTGGGCATCCAAGGGCAGGCTCGGCGCCACCCCCACCCCGCTCGCCACTGCCACGACCATCGTCCTCCCTCGGGGGGCCTGGGCAGGACGGGGACCCGGGTGGAGGGGGCCTCCAGATCTCAGGTCTGGCGCACCCACCGCTTCCCAGGCTGCGGCCCCCTCTGGCGGGGCCCAGCACACGCCCCAGGAGACTTGGCAGCCACCCCCAGGGCTATATCCTCCGGAACTCGTCCCCTTGGAAGGGGCCTGGCCCAGGTGCCAGGTTCGGCTGGTCGGCCAGCCTCCTCTGGAGAAAGCAGGCAAGCCGAGCCAGGCTTGCAGTGGCCCTGGCGTGACACCTGCGACCTCAGGCACAGGGCCTCCCGCGTGCCCTCCATGGCGGATTTCTCCTCGGAGCCGTGGCCTGGGCACTAGGAAGGCCGGGCCTCCCCGACTCCCGGGAGGAGGGGCTAGCCCAGTTGCGCCCTGGCCCCCAAAGCCTGCGGTGCCATCTGCCTGTCTCGGCACTTCTGACTCCACAGAGCCCTTCCTACACCTGGGCTGGCTGCAGTGGCCAAGTGCAGGCGTGGGGTGAGGCCATGGCTTTGTCTTTCCAGGAAGAAATGAGCCCCTGGCCGAAGCAGCTGGCCCAGGCAGAGCCTTGAGCTTGAAGCCCAGTACGCCTGTGGCCATCAGGGCCAGAGCAATGCTTTCAAGGCAGGGAAGCGGCCTCCAAGCTGAGTGGGAGTGGGGGAGGGGAGGGAGACAACAGCTGAAGCCAAGTCCAGAAGGGCGGCGATGGGACAGCTGCAGCTGGGTCAGCCTCTGGAGGGAGGGCGGGCCCTTCACTGAGGACCCCCCCCACCGAGGCCAGCCCTAGGCCCCGGCGGTCGCGCATGCGCCCTTGGCCTGTGCGGTGGGTGGGGGGTTGAACCCAAGCCTGCAGGGCTCCCGGAGCGGCCAGAGAAAGAAGGGCCCATGGAGAGGTAGGCGAGGTGGGCAGGGGGCGCCACCTTACTCTCCTCAGCTCCCTGAGGGAGAGAGAGAGAGAGACAGAGACAGAGAGAGAGAGAGATCCCTGACCTCTGAGTCTCTGCCTCCACCGCTGGCTGGTGCCAACTCACACGCCATCCCACTTCCACCCATCACCCCCACGCCTGCCCCGGGCCAGCCCCACCACAGAGAGGCCGGTTCCTGGTCACCTCTGTGCCGTCCCTTCCCGACCTGACCCCAGTGCAGGGGATAAGCTTCAGACAAGTCTTTCCATGTCCCTCTGCATGACAATAGACTTCCTCCCCTCTCCCATTAGCTCCGGAGAGGATGGAAGATGAGAATCTCTGCTATTGTGTGGGGAGACTCAGTTTGCCGGCTTTCCCCCATGGACACATGTTCTTCAGCTGGGTCTGATTTTCTCCAGACAACCTGTCTTGTGAAGGATTTGGCCAGCCCTAAGAAGCTGAAGGGAAAGGGCGGAGGGGGGTTCTCTCTGCCCCCGAGGGCCCCGAGCTGGGTCGGTCCTCAGACCTGGCCAGGGGCAGCCCATCCTCGGCGGGCGCCTTCCGGGGCATCCAAGGGCAGGCTCGGCGCCACCCCCACCCCGCTCGCCACTGCCACGACCATCGTCCTCCCTCGGGGGGCCTGGGCAGGACGGGGACCCGGGTGTGGGAGGCCTCCAGATCTCAGGTCTGGCACACCGTTTCCCAGGCTGCTTCCTCCTCTGACGGGGGCCCAGCACACGCCCCAGGAGACTTGGCAGCCGCCCCCAGGGCTCTATCCTCCGGAACTCGTCCCCTTGGAAGGGGCCTGGCCCAGGTGCCAGGTTCGGCTGGTCGGCCAGCCTCCTCTGGAGAAAGCAGGCAAGACGAGCCAGGCTTGCAGTGGCCCTGGCGTGACACCTGCGACCTCAGGCACAGGGCCTCCCACGTGCCCTGCATGGCGGATTTCTCCCCGGAGCCGTGGCCTGGGCACTAGGAAGGCCGGGCCTCCCCGACTCCCGGGAGGAGGGGCTAGCCCAGCTGCGCCTTGGCCCCCAAAGCCTGCGGTGCCATCTGCCTGTCTCGGCACTTCTGACTCCACAGAGCCCTTCCTACACCTGGGCTGGCTGCAGTGGCCAAGTGCAGGCGTGGGGTGAGGCCATGGCTTTGTCTTTCCAGGAAGAAATGAGCCCCTGGCCGAAGCAGCTGGCCCAGGCAGAGCCTTGAGCTTGAAGCCCAGTACGCCTGTGGCCATCAGGGCCAGAGCAATGCTTTCAAGGCAGGGAAGCGGCCTCCAAGCTGAGTGGGAGTGGGGGAGGGGAGGGAGAAAACAGCTGAAGCCAAGTCCAGAAGGGCGGCAATGGAACAGTTGCAGCTGGGTCAGATCCTGCAGGTAGGGCGGGACCTTCACTGAGGACCCCCCCCACCGAGGCCAGCCCTAGGCCCCGGCGGTCGCGCATGCGCCCTTGGCCTGTGCGGTGGGTGGGGGGTTGAACCCAAGCCCGCAGGGCTCCCGGAGCGGCCAGAGAAAGAAGGGCCCATGGAGAGGTAGGCGAGGTGGGCAGGGGGCGCCACCTTACTCTCCTCAGCTCCCTGAGGGAGAGAGAGAGAGAGAGACAGAGACAGAGAGAGAGAGAGATCCCTGACCTCTGAGTCTCTGCCTCCACCGCTGGCTGGTGCCAACTCACACGCCATCCCACTTCCACCCATCACCCCCACGCCTGCCCCGGGGCCAGCCCCACCACAGAGAGGCCGGTTCCTGGTCACCTCTGTGCCGTCCCTTCCGGACCTGACCCCAGTGCAGGGGATAAGCTTCAGACAAGTCTTTCCATGTCCCTCTGCATGACAATAGACTTCCTCCCCTCTCCCATTCCACAGGCCCACCCGGGACATCCACCTTTGTCTTTAGCTCCGGAGAGGATGGAAGATGAGAATCTCTGCTATTGTGTGGGGAGACTCAGTTTGCCGGCTTTCCCCCATGGACACATGTTCTTCAGCTGGGTCTGATTTTCTCCAGACAACCTGTCTTGTGAAGGATTTGGCCAGCCCTAAGAAGCTGAAGGGAAAGGGCGGAGGGGGGTTCCTCTCTCTGCCCCCGAGAGCCCCGAGCTGGGTCGGTCCCTCAGACCTGGCCAGGGGCAGCCCAGCCCCCGGCGGGCGCCCTTCCCCGGGGCATCCAAGGGCAGGCTCGGCGCCACCCCCACCCCGCTCGCCACTGCCACGACCATCGTCCTCCCTCGGGGGGCCTGGGCAGGACGGGGACCCGGGTGTGGGAGGCCTCCAGATCTCAGGTCTGGCACACCCACCGGTTCCCAGGCTGCTTCCTCCTCTGACCGGGCCCAGCACACCCCCCAGGAGACTTGGCAGCCGCCCCCAGGGCTCTATCCTCCGGAACTCGTCCCCTTGGAAGGGGCCTGGCCCAGGTGCCAGGTTCGGCTGGTCGGCCAGCCTCCTCTGGAGAAAGCAGGCAAGCCGAGCCAGGCTTGCAGTGGCCCTGGCGTGACACCTGCGACCTCAGGCACAGGGCCTCCCGCGTGCCCTCCATGGCGGATTTCTCCGCGGAGCCGTGGCCTGGGCACTAGGAAGGCCGGGCCTCCCCGACTCCCGGGAGGAGGGGCTAGCCCAGTTGCGCCCTGGCCCCCAAAGCCTGCGGTGCCATCTGCCTGTCTCGGCACTTCTGACTCCACAGAGCCCTTCCTACACCTGGGCTGGCTGCAGTGGCCAAGTGCAGGCGTGGGGTGAGGCCATGGCTTTGTCTTTCCAGGAAGAAATGAGCCCCTGGCCGAAGCAGCTGGCCCAGGCAGAGCCTTGAGCTTGAAGCCCAGTACGCCTGTGGCCATCAGGGCCAGAGCAATGCTTTCAAGGCAGGGAAGCGGCCTCCAAGCTGAGTGGGAGTGGGGGAGGGGAGGGAGACAACAGCTGAAGCCAAGTCCAGAAGGGCGGCGATGGGACAGCTGCAGCTGGGTCAGCGGCGGGAGGGAGGGCGGGGCCTTCACTGAGGACCCCCCCCACACCGAGGCCAGCCCTAGGCCCCGGCGGTCGCGCATGCGCCCTTGGCCTGTGCGGTGGGTGGGGGGTTGAACCCAAGCCCGCAGGGCTCCCGGAGCGGCCAGAGAAAGAAGGGCCCATGGAGAGGTAGGCGAGGTGGGCAGGGGGCGCCACCTTACTCTCCTCAGCTCCCTGAGGGAGAGAGAGAGAGAGAGACAGAGACAGAGAGAGAGAGAGATCCCTGACCTCTGAGTCTCTGCCTCCACCGCTGGCTGGTGCCAACTCACACGCCATCCCACTTCCACCCATCACCCCCACGCCTGCCCCGGGGCCAGCCCCACCACAGAGAGGCCGGTTCCTGGTCACCTCTGTGCCGTCCCTTCCCGACCTGACCCCAGTGCAGGGGATAAGCTTCAGACAAGTCTTTCCATGTCCCTCTGCATGACAATAGACTTCCTCCCCTCTCCCATTCCACAGGCCCACCCGGGACATCCACCTTTGTCATTAGCTCCGGAGAGGATGGAAGATGAGAATCTCTGCTATTGTGTGGGGAGACTCAGTTTGCCGGCTTTCCCCCATGGACACATGTTCTTCAGCTGGGTCTGATTTTCTCCAGACAACCTGTCTTGTGAAGGATTTGGCCAGCCCTAAGAAGCTGAAGGGAAAGGGCGGAGGGGGGTTCTCTCTGCCCCCGAGAGCCCCGAGCTGGGTCGGTCCCTCAGACCTGGCCAGGGGCAGCCCATCCCCCGGCGGGCGCCCTTCCCCTTGGGCATCCAAGGGCAGGCTCGGCGCCACCCCCACCCCGCTCGCCACTGCCACGACCATCGTCCTCCCTCGGGGGGCCTGGGCAGGACGGGGACCCGGGTGTGGGAGGCCTCCAGATCTCAGGTCTGGCACACCCACCGTTTCCCAGGCTGCTTCCTCCTCTGACGGGGTCCCAGCACACGCCCCAGGAGACTTGGCAGCCGCCCCCAGGGCTCTATCCTCCGGAACTCGTCCCCTTGGAAGGGGCCTGGCCCAGGTGCCAGGTTCGGCTGGTCGGCCAGCCTCCTCTGGAGAAAGCAGGCAAGCCGAGCCAGGCTTGCAGTGGCCCTGGCGTGACACCTGCGACCTCAGGCACAGGGCCTCCCGCGTGCCCTCCATGGCGGATTTCTCCCCGGAGCCGTGGCCTGGGCACTAGGAAGGCCGGGCCTCCCCGACTCCCGGGAGGAGGGGCTAGCCCAGCTGCGCCTTGGCCCCCAAAGCCTGCGGTGCCATCTGCCTGTCTCGGCACTTCTGACTCCACAGAGCCCTTCCTACACCTGGGCTGGCTGCAGTGGCCAAGTGCAGGCGTGGGGTGAGGCCATGGCTTTGTCTTTCCAGGAAGAAATGAGCCCCTGGACGCAGCAGCTGGCCCAGGCAGAGCCTTGAGCTTGAAGCCCAGTACGCCTGTGGCCATCAGGGCCAGAGCAATGCTTTCAAGGCAGGGAAGCGGCCTCCAAGCTGAGTGGGAGTGGGGGAGGGGAGGGAGACAACAGCTGAAGCCAAGTCCAGAAGGGCGGCGATGGGACAGCTGCAGCTGGGTCAGCGTCTGGAGGGAGGGCGGGGCCTTCACTGAGGACCCCCCCCCACCGAGGCCAGCCCTAGGCCCCGGCGGTCGCGCATGCGCCCTTGGCCTGTGCGGTGGGTGGGGGGTTGAACCAAGCCAGCAGGGCTCCCGGAGCGGCCAGAGAAAGAAGGGCCCATGGAGAGGTAGGCGAGGTGGGCAGGGGGCGCCACCTTACTCTCCTCAGCTCCCTGAGGGAGAGAGAGAGAGAGACAGAGACAGAGAGAGAGAGAGATCCCTGACCTCTGAGTCTCTGCCTCCACCGCTGGCTGGTGCCAACTCACACGCCATCCCACTTCCACCCATCACCCCCACGCCTGCCCCCGGGCCAGCCCCACCACAGAGAGGCCGGTTCCTGGTCACCTCTGTGCCGCCCCTTCCCGACCTGACCCCAGTGCAGGGGATAAGCTTCAGACAAGTCTTTCCATGTCCCTCTGCATGACAATAGACTTCCTCCCCTCTCCCATTCCACAGGCCCACATTAGCTCCGGAGAGGATGGAAGATGAGAATCTCTGCTATTGTGTGGGGAGACTCAGTTTGCCGGCTTTCCCCCATGGACACATGTTCTTCAGCTGGGTCTGATTTTCTCCAGACAACCTGTCTTGTGAAGGATTTGGCCAGCCCTAAGAAGCTGAAGGGAAAGGGCGGAGGGGGGTTCTCTCTCTGCCCCCGAGAGCCCCGAGCTGGGTCGGTCCCTCAGACCTGGCCAGGGGCAGCCCATCCCCCGGCGGGCGCCCTTCCCCGGGGCATCCAAGGGCAGGCTCGGCGCCACCCCCACCCCGCTCGCCACTGCCACGACCATCGTCCTCCCTCGGGGGGCCTGGGCAGGACGGGGACCCGGGTGTGGGAGGCCTCCAGATCTCAGGTCTGGCACACCCACCGTTTCCCAGGCTGCTTCCTCCTCTGACGGGGTCCCAGCACACGCCCCAGGAGACTTGGCAGCCGCCCCCAGGGCTCTATCCTCCGGAACTCGTCCCCTTGGAAGGGGCCTGGCCCAGGTGCCAGGTTCGGCTGGTCGGCCAGCCTCCTCTGGAGAAAGCAGGCAAGCCGAGCCAGGCTTGCAGTGGCCCTGGCGTGACACCTGCGACCTCAGGCACAGGGCCTCCCGCGTGCCCTCCATGGCGGATTTCTCCCCGGAGCCGTGGCCTGGGCACTAGGAAGGCCGGGCCTCCCCGACTCCCGGGAGGAGGGGCTAGCCCAGTTGCGCCCTGGCCCCCAAAGCCTGCGGTGCCATCTGCCTGTCTCGGCACTTCTGACTCCACAGAGCCCTTCCTACACCTGGGCTGGCTGCAGTGGCCAAGTGCAGGCGTGGGGTGAGGCCATGGCTTTGTCTTTCCAGGAAGAAATGAGCCCCTGGCCGAAGCAGCTGGCCCAGGCAGAGCCTTGAGCTTGAAGCCCAGTACGCCTGTGGCCATCAGGGCCAGAGCAATGCTTTCAAGGCAGGGAAGCGGCCTCCAAGCTGAGTGGGAGTGGGCGAGGGGAGGGAGACAACAGCTGAAGCCAAGTCCAGAAGGGCGGCGATGGGACAGCTGCAGCTGGGTCAGCTGCCTGAGGGAGGGCGGGCCTTCAGTGAGGACCCCCACACCGAGGCCAGCCCTAGGCGCCGGCGGTCGCGCCTGCGCCCTGGCCCTGTGCGGTGGGTCGGGTCTCGAACCCAAGCCCGCAGGGCTCCCGGAGCGGCCAGAGAAAGAAGGGCCCATGGAGAGGTAGGCGAGGTGGGCAGGGGGCGCCACCTTACTCTCCTCAGCTCCCTGAGGGAGAGAGAGAGAGAGAGACAGAGACAGAGAGAGAGAGAGATCCCTGACCTCTGAGTCTCTGCCTCCACCGCTGGCTGGTGCCAACTCACACGCCATCCCACTTCCACCCATCACCCCCACGCCTGCCCCCGGGCCAGCCCCACCACAGAGAGGCCGGTTCCTGGTCACCTCTGTGCCGTCCCTTCCCGACCTGACCCCAGTGCAGGGGATAAGCTTCAGACAAGTCTTTCCATGTCCCTCTGCATGACAATAGACTTCCTCCCCTCTCCCATTAGCTCCGGAGAGGATGGAAGATGAGAATCTCTGCTATTGTGTGGGGAGACTCAGTTTGCCGGCTTTCCCCCATGGACACATGTTCTTCAGCTGGGTCTGATTTTCTCCAGACAACCTGTCTTGTGAAGGATTTGGCCAGCCCTAAGAAGCTGAAGGGAAAGGGCGGAGGGTGCTTCTCTCTCTGCCCCCGAGAGCCCCGAGCTGGGTCGGTCCCTCAGACCTGGCCAGGGGCAGCCCATCCCCCGGCGGGCGCCCTTCCCCGGGGCATCCAAGGGCAGGCTCGGCGCCACCCCCACCCCGCTCGCCACTGCCACGACCATCGTCCTCCCTCGGGGGGCCTGGGCAGGACGGGGACCCGGGTGTGGGAGGCCTCCAGATCTCAGGTCTGGCACACCCACCGTTTCCCAGGCTGCTTCCTCCTCTGACGGGGTCCCAGCACACGCCCCAGGAGACTTGGCAGCCGCCCCCAGGGCTCTATCCTCCGGAACTCGTCCCCTTGGAAGGGGCCTGGCCCAGGTGCCAGGTTCGGCTGGTCGGCCAGCCTCCTCTGGAGAAAGCAGGCAAGCCGAGCCAGGCTTGCAGTGGCCCTGGCGTGACACCTGCGACCTCAGGCACAGGGCCTCCCGCGTGCCCTCCATGGCGGATTTCTCCCCGGAGCCGTGGCCTGGGCACTAGGAAGGCCGGGCCTCCCCGACTCCCGGGAGGAGGGGCTAGCCCAGTTGCGCCCTGGCCCCAAAGCCTGCGGTGCCATCTGCCTGTCTCGGCACTTCTGACTCCACAGAGCCCTTCCTACACCTGGGCTGGCTGCAGTGGCCAAGTGCAGGCGTGGGGTGAGGCCATGGCTTTGTCTTTCCAGGAAGAAATGAGCCCCTGGCCGAAGCAGCTGGCCCAGGCAGAGCCTTGAGCTTGAAGCCCAGTACGCCTGTGGCCATCAGGGCCAGAGCAATGCTTTCAAGGCAGGGAAGCGGCCTCCAAGCTGAGTGGGAGTGGGGGAGGGGAGGGAGACAACAGCTGAAGCCAAGTCCAGAAGGGCGGCGATGGGACAGCTGCAGCTGGGTCAGCGTCTGGAGGGAGGGCGGGGCCTTCACTGAGGACCCCCCCCACACCGAGGCCAGCCCTAGGCCCCGGCGGTCGCGCATGCGCCCTTGGCCTGTGCGGTGGGTGGGGGGTTGAACCCAAGCCTGCAGGGCTCCCGGAGCGGCCAGAGAAAGAAGGGCCCATGGAGAGGTAGGCGAGGTGGGCAGGGGGCGCCACCTTACTCTCCTCAGCTCCCTGAGGGAGAGAGAGAGAGAGAGACAGAGACAGAGAGAGAGAGAGATCCCTGACCTCTGAGTCTCTGCCTCCACCGCTGGCTGGTGCCAACTCACACGCCATCCCACTTCCACCCATCACCCCCACGCCTGCCCCGGGGCCAGCCCCACCACAGAGAGGCCGGTTCCTGGTCACCTCTGTGCCGCCCCTTCCCGACCTGACCCCAGTGCAGGGGATAAGCTTCAGACAAGTCTTTCCATGTCCCTCTGCATGACAATAGACTTCCTCCCCTCTCCCATTAGCTCCGGAGAGGATGGAAGATGAGAATCTCTGCTATTGTGTGGGGAGACTCAGTTTGCCGGCTTTCCCCCATGGACACATGTTCTTCAGCTGGGTCTGATTTTCTCCAGACAACCTGTCTTGTGAAGGATTTGGCCAGCCCTAAGAAGCTGAAGGGAAAGGGCGGAGGGGGGTTCTCTCTGCCCCCGAGAGCCCCGAGCTGGGTCGGTCCCTCAGACCTGGCCAGGGGCAGCCCATCCCCGGCGGGCGCCCTTCCCGGGCATCCAAGGGCAGGCTCGCCGCCCCCCCCACCCCGCCCGCCACTCCCTCGACCATCGCCCTCCCCGGGGGGGCCTGGGCAGGACGGGGACCCGGGTGTAGGAGGCCTCCAGATCTCAGGTCTGGCACACCCACCGTTTCCCAGGCTGCTTCCTCCTCTGACGGGGCCCAGCACACGCCCCAGGAGACTTGGCAGCCACCCCCAGGGCTATATCCTCCGGAACTCGTCCCCTTGGAAGGGGCCTGGCCCAGGTGCCAGGTTCGGCTGGTCGGCCAGCCTCCTCTGGAGAAAGCAGGCAAGCCGAGCCAGGCTTGCAGTGGCCCTGGCGTGACACCTGCGACCTCAGGCACAGGGCCTCCCGCGTGCCCTCCATGGCGGATTTCTCCCCGGAGCCGTGGCCTGGGCACTAGGAAGGCCGGGCCTCCCCGACTCCCGGGAGGAGGGGCTAGCCCAGTTGCGCCCTGGCCCCCAAAGCCTGCGGTGCCATCTGCCTGTCTCGGCACTTCTGACTCCACAGAGCCCTTCCTACACCTGGGCTGGCTGCAGTGGCCAAGTGCAGGCGTGGGGTGAGGCCATGGCTTTGTCTTTCCAGGAAGAAATGAGCCCCTGGCCGAAGCAGCTGGCCCAGGCAGAGCCTTGAGCTTGAAGCCCAGTACGCCTGTGGCCATCAGGGCCAGAGCAATGCTTTCAAGGCAGGGAAGCGGCCTCCAAGCTGAGTGGGAGTGGGGGAGGGGAGGGAGACAACAGCTGAAGCCAAGTCCAGAAGGGCGGCGATGGGACAGCTGCAGCTGGGTCAGCGTCTGGAGGGAGGGCGGGGCCTTCACTGAGGACCCCCCCCACACCGAGGCCAGCCCTAGGCCCCGGCGGTCGCGCATGCGCCCTTGGCCTGTGCGGTGGGTGGGGGGTTGAACCCAGGCCTGCAGGGCTCCCGGAGCGGCCAGAGAAAGAAGGGCCCATGGAGAGGTAGGCGAGGTGGGCAGGGGGCGCCACCTTACTCTCCTCAGCTCCCTGAGGGAGAGAGAGAGAGAGAGACAGAGACAGAGAGAGAGAGAGATCCCTGACCTCTGAGTCTCTGCCTCCACCGCTGGCTGGTGCCAACTCACACGCCATCCCACTTCCACCCATCACCCCCACGCCTGCCCCGGGGCCAGCCCCACCACAGAGAGGCCGGTTCCTGGTCACCTCTGTGCCGTCCCTTCCCGACCTGACCCCAGTGCAGGGGATAAGCTTCAGACAAGTCTTTCCATGTCCCTCTGCATGACAATAGACTTCCTCCCCTCTCCCATTCCACAGGCCCACCCGGGACATCCACCTTTGTCATTAGCTCCGGAGAGGATGGAAGATGAGAATCTCTGCTATTGTGTGGGGAGACTCAGTTTGCCGGCTTTCCCCCATGGACACATGTTCTTCAGCTGGGTCTGATTTTCTGACAGGCGTGAGGTGATATCTCATTGTAGTTTTGATTTACATTTCCCTGATAGTTAGTGATTTTGGACATCTTTTCATGTGTCTGTTGGCCATCTGTATATCTTCTTTGGAGAAATGTCTGTTCAGGTCTTTTGCCCATTTTTTAATTGGGTTGGTAGTTTTTTGTTGTTGAGATGCATGAGTTCTTTATATATTTTGGAGATTAAGCTCTTATCAGATGTATGGTTTGCAAATATCTTCTCCCAATTGTTAGGTTGTCTTTTAGTTTTGTTGATGGTTTCCTTTGCTGTGCAGAAGCTTTTTAGTTTGATGTAGTCCCATTTGTTTATTTTTTCTATTGTTTCTCTTGCCCGGTCAGATGTGGTGTTTGAAAAGATGTTGCTAAGACCAATGTCGAAGAGCGTACTGCCTATGTTTTCTTCTAGAACTTTCACAGTTTCAGGTCTTACATTCAAGTCTTTAATCCATTTGGAGTTAATTTTTGTGTATGGTGTAAGGTAAGGGTCTACTTTCATTTTTTTGCATATGACTATCCAGTTTTTCCAACACCATTTGTTGAAGAGACTTTCTTTTCCCAATCTATGTTCTTGGCTCCTTTGTCAAAGATTAGCTGTCCATAGATATGTGGGTTTATTTCTGGGCTTTCGATTCTATTCCATTGATCTCTGTGTCTGTTTTTGTGCCAGTACCATGCTGTTTTGGTTACTATAGCTTTGTAGTATATTTTGAAATCAGGAGTGTGATACCTCCAGCTTTGTTCTTTTTCTCAGGATTCCTTTAGCTATTCAGGGTCTTTTGTTTGTTCCATATAAATTTTAGGATTCTTTGTTCTATTTCTGTGAAAAATGTTGTTGGAACTTTGATAGGGATTGCATTGAATCTATAGATGGCTTTAGGAAGTATGGACATCTTAACTATGTTAATTCTTCCAATCCAAGAGCACGGAATATCTTTCCATTTCTTTGTGTCTTCTTCAATTTCTTTCAGAAATGTTTATAGTTTTCGTGTACAGATCNTTCATCTCTTTCGTTACGTTTGTTCCTAGGTATTTTATTCTTTTTGTTGCAATTGTAAATGGGATGGTATTCTTAATTTCTCTTTCTGCTACTTCGTTGTTGGTGTACAGAAATGCAACTGATTTTTGTATGTTGATTTTGTATCCTGCAACTTTACCATATTTGTTTATTACTTCTAAAAGTTTTCTGGTGGATTCTTTAGGGTTTTCTATATATAAAATCATGTCATCTGCAAATAAAACTGTACTTTTAAGAATAAAGTTTTTTAAAGTTTTTTTGAAAGGCACCGAAGGTAAGCTAACACTGTAGGGCATCTATTTTGTGCAAAAGGGCAAAGAAGAAGTTGAAATGATTTAAAAGTTCACCTTGTGAAGGTTTGAATTGTGGTGTGTTTCTGAAGCCTTAGACAAGGGCAGGACATAGAATTTGAGACATGGATGAAATAAATGAGAAGGAAGACATCAGAGTGATCAGAGCTGATCAAATAAATTTAGGACAAATTACTAAATTGGATTTGTTTTTATTTTCTTTGCTTTCTAGAAATCTTACACCTTTCTATGAAAGCCACACGTGCACAGTGTCCACAGGTATGTTTCCTACCGAGCGGCACCTGCTTCTCTCCCTCTGCATCTTCTATTCCTTTCCCCCTCCTCTCACTACCTCTGACTGATGGTCGCTGTTTCTATCTCCCTTCCTTACTCTCCATCTCTCCTGTGTGTTTCTTTGTTTGTTTCCTTTATCTTTGTGTTTTCTTCCTCCTCTTACACATCAGACTAACCATAACCTTCCTGGTCATTGTTTAGTTCCACTGAAAGAACTCAGTGGTTTCCATCAAGAAATGACAGATCAGTGTTCTGGGAAAAATTTCTCTATCTCAGGTACTTCACACTCAATCTGAAGCAGGAAAATTTCTTGAATGTTGAATCAATTTTTTATATTTTTTTCTTTTTTGAATCCAAATTTCAGAGCTCCTGGTCATATTGGAAAAATTCCTGAAGTTGGCTGCCTGGAGTTGAGCCATAGGAGTTCTTCCTATAGCCATAAAGGGGAATCCTTATTTTGGCCATGGGGCCTCAGGAGAAGCCCTCGTGAGAGAGGAATCTTTGCTAATCCTATGTTGTACTTAGGACTGGCTTCTCCTAAGACAGTGGTTCCTGAACTCCAGTGTGCATTAGAACCGTGTGGAGGTCCCCTACAACACAGAGTGCTGAGCCCATCCTAGAGTTTGTGATCCAGTAGAATGGGGGGACCCAAGAATTTACGTCTCTGATCGTTTCCCAGGTGATTCTGCTGACCAGCCACACATTGAGAACCACCGGCTTAGAAACCCTAGGTTTCAAAGGATGCTTTGCTCGAGCAGACAGCCAAAAGTATCAAAATCGTAATCAAGATTCACCAACAACTTGAATGTGTTGGCATTTGGGTCTAGAGGCTCCTGAATTTTCAGGGGCTAAAGCAAACATTACTCTGAGTTCAGGGTTTGTGACTCTCCTAAGTGTCACACAATTCCTTTGCTTGCTTCCCTTGAGCCCTACCTGGCTAGGAAAGAATATTAAAAACAAAGCCAGCTTTGATTATTTAATCCTCAGTCAATTAAGACATTTTTGAGTGAGGTTTTTTTGACAGAATAGCTAACTTTATCTACACTATTGGAAACGAATTATTACTGATAACAATGGTTATTTACTAAGGTCCCAATATGTCTCAAGGCCTTTACATACTTTTATTTCTCTGCTTCTCAGAACCCTACGGGATCCCAGGTGTGTTCACTCTTTCTCCACAACTCCTCTAAGGAACCCCCCGGAACACACTCATAATTGACCTCACCATGTCTTCTCTCACTTAATTTAGCAGTAGATTAAAATTACAGAAGAAACTTGAAGGGATCTTGAGCCCCAGCAGGAGAAGGTCTAAAGTCTATCCAGGACAAATGGCTTAATGTTTTTTTCTGACAAGTTTCCAGGGACAAAGACTCCACAACCTCCAGAAACCAGTTCTGTTGATTATTAATATCTTTAATCAATGATATACATTAATTGTTTTTTTATTTATTGGTTGATTGTTTGCTATATTACTTTGCCATATAATAAAATTTTTCTTTGTGTTATTTAAATAATTTTCACTTTATATCCACTTTTTAAATTTAGCCTTCTCTGGACTTCCTCATACATTGAAGATGGTAATTGTCACCTATTAGCATTTTCCTCTTCAGTTTAGATAACCTAAGTTTCTTTATTGTGTTAAAAATATTTAATAAGTGTATTGCTTTTTTTCTCCAGTTCTTCTCTAGGTTCAACTTATTAGGTAGTGTTGGGGGAAGAGGGAGAATCTCCCTCTGCCCTTTCCCTTAAGGTTCTTATGGCTGGCCAAATAATCAACAAGACAGGTTAGCAGGAGAAAATAATACCAAGTTTAATAACATGTATACATGGGAGAAAGCAGGGACACTGCGTTTCTCAACACAATAGCAGAAATTCTCGTCTTAAATACCATGTTCAGCCAATGACAAAGGAGGATTTTGGGGGTGGGGAGAGTCAGTTACAGGAGATTATCACTAAAGCACAGTAAACAAGAGTAAGGTTATTATGCAGCTTTAAGGCCTCAACTTCCACATTGATAAGCCTCTAGAAATGAGGCCATCCCCCTCTCTTCTCAAAACAGAGAGGGAGATACCTTTACAAATGGAGATTTCCCTTATAAATGTAAATGATTATCTGGCAACTACTCGAAGGGTCATCCAGAGAATGTGGCCAGAGAGACAGAACTTCTGATAAGAGGGGCTTGTTGGTGCCTTTCTTATTGTAATCTCCATCCTACATTATCTTTATAGCCATCATGATAGATCTGTTCCAGGAAGGAGCCACCATGTCAAATTCTTTAGGCAGTTAGTGGGGGAGGTCAAATGTCCTTCAGAGAAAACAATCAAGGTAAAGAGATATATTTCAGGGTGGCCAAATCTTGATCTCCCACAGTCCCACCTTTGAAACTAAAAGTTTCACAGTCTTTTTGAAACTTAAAGAAGTTTCATAGTCCAGAAGCTGAGTTGGCAGATTGTTTCATCTCACTGAACACATTTCTTAGTCCTGATAATAGATCAGTTCAATTAAGTTCATTTCGGAAGGTGGTGATGCAGGTGGGCTCTCAAGGTTGCACCTATTTTATGGAAGCAAGCAATCAAGTATTTAATAAGAAGCATTTCTATGGAAACAAAAGAAAAACAAGGTTAATGGTTGGAGCAAATTGGAAACGTGTTTCTGAGTTAGAGGACAGCAAGTTAAGAAGATTTTTAGATGTCAGCGTCAAAGAATCTTTTGCAGTTTAAAATGTCTCTGATGGTGTCGTCAGGTCATCTCAAGTTTGTATCAAGTCCATCAGCTTCAGTTTGTAAGGCTTCAGGAAAAGGGGAGGTTCAGTTCTCAGTGATTTCAAATGAAAATGATGGATGAAATCAAAAACGTTAGTTTGGAGATCTGTAGCCAGATATTTTAGGAGAATAGAAGAAATCAGGATCCAGTCAAGTCAACAGATATAAAACAAAAACCTCAAAAGACAGCAAAACTAGGATCTAATATCCACAAATGTATACTAGAGTTTTTACTGAAATATAATTTTCTCTCTAAAATCACTCTCATTTTTATTAAGATAGCCAAATTAAAACTAACTAGTTTGCAAAATAAGTCTAGTTCCAACAGAGTTGGCACAATTATTTACATAAGTACAGCAAGAATAGCAATTGATCACATAGGTTCTTTTAGATCTGCTTTGCTGGAACTTTTTATAAGGAATCTCAGATCGAACTTCAAAGGCCTCTCGAGGCCAGGAAAGCCAACCCAAGGATTTTGTCATCAGACTTTGCCTGCAATACCTACAGATTTGGGTGAATTCCTCTCCTCCGAGGTTCCCCCCAAATATTTCGAGGTTCCTTGTACCTGCCAGATAAATGACATTCTTTACTTATCCTGGTAAGTGCTGCTTGGAACATAAGGTACCAGGCCAATATTTCCACGTGGCTTTATTCCATAAAGTCCAATCTTCATTCCTCAAAAGCTGTATGGTTATATTGCAAATATGATGTTCCAGTCACAACCTTGGTAATATAACCAGTGTTTCCAATTGTATCCTGTTATAAGGAGAACAGATTCTTATTGAACTTATGCAAATAACTATATTGTCATGAAAACAACAATACTCACTAAGAGTTTCCAAATTCGAGGATCAGATAGAGAGAAAAAGATAAATATTTCAATTTTACTCACAAAAATATCATTTACCAAATTGCTATAAATCATAGCTAGCTCAGGAGAAAAGAGAAAAAGTTTTCCTTAAATCTGAAAAAACAAAACATTAAAAATTCATCAATACTTCAAATGAAAAATCATAAAAATTATAATCATCCTTATCAGTTCATTCAGTCCTGTGTAATCCATTCTTGATCCCAATCTTTTTGTTAGCAGCTTCATGAAGTCATCAGTCTCTCCATCAGATTTCTGTAATTTCTTACCAAGTTCAGTTTTATGATCAGAAAGTTTATCAGAAGCCTGTACTTCAGTGTAAATGTCAGAGTCCTTTCTATGAATTTTTCTGAAGTTGAAACATTTTGTAAAAGCATTAGAGCAAAGAAATGAGTCTGTAAACAACAAGACCTCAAAATGGCAATTGACAAAGAAATTTGGTTAATTTTGTGACATACAACATTTTAAAATAATAATAACCAGAATTATGACTGATAACAAGAACAGATCAGAATTTCAGTAATGTTATACAATTTTAAAACACTTATATCAATAACATTTACCCGCATAATAGCACTTAAGCAGACTTATCATCACTTGTCTGACAATGCTTCCCATGTAATTTAACATACTGAATCAGCCTAATAAGTTTAGTATTATCTTTCTCCTTAAGAGAGCAAATTTCTTTGAGAAGTTCCAGGGCCCTTTGAAAATTCTCAAAGAAAAAAGTAAAAAAGACTTTATTTAAGATATGAATTTTGGGAGCTTGTCAAAAATATAAACAGTCAAAGCAAACAGAGCATTGACAGTCCAACAAGCCTTAATAGAGAGACCTCAGTCTTTTGAGCGTAGGAAAGTATTGTAACAGGTTTTTTTTTAGGTAGACTTAATCAATGGTAAAGAAAAATCTTTTATAATCTCTTTATCAAGTTCAAGAAAATTATCCTTTTAAGAGAAATAAGACCAAATTATAATTTTGTACCAGCTTACTTCTGATATTAAAACTCATTTACTTAATTAAATTCATTTCAACCTTAGCCAACTTGACCATGCAAAAACTGCTTTTCCAGAATTCCTTCACACAAAGCGTTCTATAGCTTTTTCTTTTTACATTCAGAATTTGTCCCATGTCTTTCTTTTCCCTCCTACTACTTGAGGAACAAATTTATCTTTCTTAATAAACCAAACAAAATATTTCCATTCTTTGTACCTTCTTTATACATCTTACTTTCCCTGTACACAGACATATTTTTCTTAATATTTAGTGGCTTCAATCACATATGCTAATTAGAAATTTAACTCTTAGAAACCCCAATTTGTAAGTAAAAACTAAGTAAACAATTATAAATTTCTTTTACATTACTATCTTGTGGCTTGGAAAATTTATAAACACCTTATAACTTCTAGAAATATGTTACTTTATAGTACAATCTTTTAATAAAACACATGTTTACCGATAGACCCAAAACACCTTTTAGTTTTCCTGTAATGAAAAGCCAAAAGTAGACAAACGTACATTTAGCAATCAATGTCTAATATCTTATCTTATTTGAAATGATCTAGATACTCAATTGAATTTTTATCATAAAATTTAGCAAAACTCTAAAGTTTTAAGTCACCAAAAATAGTTTGGAATCTGTAACAACCATAACACATAATTATTGTTTAAAGTTCACTCAACATTCATCTTTCTCACAAATATTTAGTTACTTGTTCCCAATAATTATTTAGATTGCCTACAAGACTTCATAAGACTTCAGATAAAATTAGCCATCATTTAAATTACTATTTTTGTTAACCAATTCTGTAATAGAAATAACATCAGTGTTTTTCTACAAAATTTCATGTAAATTTCATCACCTCATACCTTTAAACATAGTTATCATTAAGATTTTTATCAATAGGTCTTGGTCTTCTAATTTTGGACAAGGGAAGCATTCCCAGTCAGACATTTTAAAACATACTCAGGCAAAGTTGATGTAACCTCTTTATATAAAATTAGCTCAAACATTCCAACCTTTATAATCTTATCAACACTTAACATGTTCTCAAGTCAATTGTAACCTGAGTCAAGGTCTTAAGGCTACTCAAATTTTCCCTTCCTTTTTCTGGCCTTTTCTTAGGTACCAAATAAATAATTATGTGAGAGCTCTCAAAACATGTTTTTTTCCCCCAATTTAGAAGTTTTTCCAATTCAAAGGATCCGTCGTGTGGCCATTGACGAGTAGGATCTTCATTTGTATATTTATTCCAATAGTGATTTAATCCAATAAGCCTTTTTAAGGAAAGACCCTGGGGTAACTTTCCACGCTTAGAATAAATCTTTACCATGGATGCAAGAGACGTCCCTGGTGAGGGCGCAGATGATGTAGCCCCCATGATCCACAGAATTCACTCCCAAAGATATTCAGAGAAAGTAAAGACCTTCATTGCACAGGTGGTAAGGATGGTGTCTCCGGTCTCCCAAAATAGTGTGGGACGCCTCCAGTCACATACCCGTTAATCAGTGACACCGGGCAGGCGATACTGGAATGGGATTTTTCCAGCACTAACAAGCAACAAAGGTGAAGATGACAAAAGCCCTTATGGACTGGGCCCTTTATGACAAACTCCCCTGAGAGCTTGGCACAGCCGGACAAAGAGAGTTTGGAACCCCAGTCTACTCGACTGGCCACCAAGGGGCACCCCGGTAAATGCACCTTCCGTATGGTGGAGACCAAGGAGAATATTCTCACTGGTCACAAAGCCAAGTTTTCAGGACACAGAACAAGACAAAGACCACTCTGGGAGGAAAAGGGATCAAAATCAAAACCAAGAGTACTCTACCAGAATTTAAACCAAGAGTCACTAAAAGCACAAGAAACTAGTTTCCCAAATATTTTCTCCTGCCAATCTAAATTTAGAAAAGAAAAAATTCTCACCATTTCCTTCCACGGACTCCGCAGATAGAGATTCCGGGAGGCTGGCGTGGTAAGAAGTCTTACCTTTTGCTGGTTTTAGTCAGGCGTTCCGTATCTCATCATCTGCAGTAGGCCAGGGAGAAGGCAGGTCTTCCAACCAGAGAAGACAACTTGCCAGCCAGTGAGGCTCCTGGCGACTACGCCAAAACTGTTGAGGAAGAGGAGAATCTCCCTCTGCCCTTCTCCTTAAGGTTCTTCTGGCTGGTCAAATAATTAACAAGAGAGGTTAGCAGGAGAAAATAATACCAAGTTTAATAACATGTATACATGGGAGAAACTCAGAAATGAGCAACTCTGTCCCTCTGTCTAAGCTGCTTTGCTTAAGTATTGCAGCTAAAGGCGAGGAGCGTGTTGAGAGGTAGGTGGAGTAGTGGCCTGGGACTTCCAGAGGGCAGGGAGGACAATTCTTTTCAGGGTCATCTATAGATAATGTGGTCCAGGGAGATGAGAGTTTTTTTGATAAAAGGGGCTTGGTGCCTCTCCCATTGTAACATCTACCTTACATTATCATTACAGCTATCGTGATAGAAGATCTGTTCCAGGAAGGAACCACCATGTCAAAATTCTTTTAGGCAGCTAGTGGGGAGGTCAAATGTCCCTCAGAGAAAACAATCA
>NW_028261259.1:3987792-3990292 GCF_057802395.1 Ceratotherium simum simum
TTTAATTTTAATTTTAATTTTAATTTTAATTTTAATTTTAATTTTAATTTTAATTCTTAATTTTAATTTTTAATTTTAATTTTAATTTTAATTTTTAATTTTAATTTTAATTTTAATTTTAATTTTAATTTTAATTTTTAATTTTAATTTTAATTTTAATTTTAATTTTTTAATTTTAATTTTAATTTTAATTTTAATTTTTTAATTTTAATTTTAATTTTAATTTTAATTTTTAATTTTAATTTTAATTTTTAATTTTAATTTTAATTTTAATTTTAATTTTAATTTTAATTTTAATTTTAATTTTAATTTTACCTTTAATTTTAATTTTAATTTTAATTTTAATTTTAATTTTAATTTTAATTTTAATTTTAATTTTAATTTTAATTTTAATTTTAATTTTAATTTTTAATTTTAATTTTAATTTTAATTTTAATTTTTAATTTTAATTTTAATTTTAATTTTAATTTTAATTTTAATTTTAATTTTAATTTTAATTTTAATTTTAATTTTAATTTTAATTTTAATTTTAATTTTAATTTTAATTTTAATTTTAATTTTAATTTTAATTTTAATTTTAATTCTTAATTTTAATTTTAATTTTAATTCTTAATTTTAATTTTAATTTTTAATTTTAATTTTAATTTTAATTTTAATTTTAATTTTAATTTTAATTTTAATTTTAATTTTAATTTTTAATTTTAATTTTAATTTTAATTTTAATTTTAATTTTAATTTTAATTTTAATTTTTTAATTTTAATTTTAATTTTAATTTTAATTTTAATTTTAATTTTAATTCTTAATTTTAATTTTAATTTTAATTTTAATTTTAATTTTAATTTTTAATTTTAATTTTAATTTTAATTTTAATTTTAATTTTAATTTTAATTTTAATTTTAATTTTTAATTTTTAATTTTAATTTTAATTTTAATTTTAATTTTTAATTTTAATTTTAATTTTAATTTTAATTTTAATTTTAATTTTAATTTTAATTTTAATTTTTAATTTTAATTTTTAATTTTAATTTTAATTTTAATTTTAATTTTAATTTTAATTTTAATTTTAATTTTAATTTTAATTTTAATTTTAATTTTAATTTTTAATTTTAATTTTAATTTTAATTTTAATTTTTAATTTTAATTTTAATTTTAATTTTAATTTTAATTTTAATTTTAATTTTAATTTTAATTTTAATTTTAATTTTAATTTTAATTTTTAATTTTAATTTTAATTTTAATTTTAATTTTTTAATTTTAATTTTAATTTTAATTTTAATTTTAATTTTAATTTTAATTTTAATTTTTAATTTTAATTTTAATTTTAATTTTAATTTTAATTTTAATTTTAATTTTAATTTTAATTTTAATTTTAATTTTCTTAATTTTAATTTTTAATTTTAATTTTAATTTTAATTTTAATTTTAATTTTAATTTTAATTTTAATTTTAATTCTTAATTTTTAATTTTAATTTTAATTTTAATTTTTAATTTTAATTTTAATTTTAATTTCTTAATTTTAATTTTAATTTTAATTTTAATTTTAATTTTAATTTTAATTTTAATTTTAATTTTAATTTTAATTTTAATTTTAATTTTAATTTTAATTTTAATTTTAATTCTTAATTTTAATTTTAATTTTAATTTTAATTTTAATTTTAATTTTAATTTTAATTTTAATTTTAATTTTTAATTTTAATTTTAATTTTAATTTTAATTTTAATTTTAATTTTAATTTTAATTTTAATTTTAATTTTTAATTTTTAATTTTAATTTTAATTTTAATTTTAATTTTAATTTTAATTTTAATTTTAATTTTAATTTTAATTTTAATTTTAATTTTAATTTTAATTTTAATTTTAATTTTAATTTTAATTTTAATTTTAATTTTAATTTTAATTTTAATTTTAATTTTAATTTTAATTTTAATTTCTTAATTTTAATTTTAATTTTAATTTTAATTTTAATTTTAATTTTAATTTCTAATTTTAATTTTAATTTTAATTTTAATTTTAATTTTAATTTTAATTTTAATTTTAATTTTAATTTTAATTTTAATTTTAATTTTAATTTTAATTTTAATTTTAATTTTTAATTTTAATTTTAATTTTAATTTTAATTTTAATTTTAATTTTAATTTTAATTTTAATTTTAATTTTAATTTTAATTTTAATTTTAATTTTAATTTTAATTTTTAATTTTAATTTTAATTTTAATTTTAATTTTAATTTTAATTTTAATTTTAATTTTAATTTTAATTTTAATTTTAATTTTAATTTTAATTCTTTAATTTTAATTTTAATTTTAATTTTAATTTTAATTTTAATTTTAATTTTTAATTTTAATTTTAATTTTAATTTTAATTTTAATTTTAATTTTAATTTTAATTTTAATTTTAATTTTAATTTTAATTTTAATTTTAATTTTAATTTTAATTTTAATTTTAATTTTAATTTTAATTTTAATTTTAATTTTAATTTTAATTTTAATTTTTAATTTTAA
>NW_028261259.1:3995292-4000292 GCF_057802395.1 Ceratotherium simum simum
TTTAATTTTAATTTTAATTTTAATTTTAATTTTAATTTTAATTTTAATTTTAATTTTAATTTTAATTTTAATTTTAATTTTTAATTTTTAATTTTAATTTTAATTTTAATTTTAATTTTAATTTTAATTTTAATTTTAATTTTAATTTTAATTTTAATTTTAATTTTAATTTTAATTTTAATTTTAATTTTAATTTTAATTTTAATTTTAATTTTAATTTTAATTTTAATTTTAATTTTAATTTTAATTTTAATTTTAATTTTAATTTTAATTTTAATTTTAATTTTAATTTTAATTTTAATTTTAATTTTAATTTTTAATTTTAATTTTAATTTTAATTTTAATTTTAATTTTAATTTTAATTTTAATTTTAATTTTAATTTTAATTTTAATTTTAATTTTAATTTTAATTTTAATTTTAATTTTAATTTTAATTTTAATTTTAATTTTTAATTTTAATTTTAATTTTAATTTTAATTTTAATTTTAATTTTAATTTTAATTTTAATTTTAATTTTAATTTTAATTTTAATTTTAATTTTAATTTTAATTTTAATTTTAATTTTAATTTTAATTTTAATTTTAATTTTAATTTTAATTTTAATTTTAATTTTTAATTTTAATTTTTAATTTTAATTTTAATTTTTAATTTTAATTTTAATTTTAATTTTAATTTTAATTTTAATTTTAATTTTAATTTTAATTTTAATTTTAATTTTAATTTTAATTTTAATTTTAATTTTAATTTTAATTTTAATTCTTAATTTTAATTTTAATTTTAATTTTAATTTTAATTTTAATTTTAATTTTAATTTTAATTTTAATTTTAATTTTAATTTTAATTTTAATTTTAATTTTAATTTTAATTTTAATTTTAATTTTAATTTTAATTTTAATTTTAATTTTAATTCTTAATTTTAATTTTAATTTTAATTTTAATTTTAATTTTAATTTTAATTTTAATTTTAATTTTAATTTTAATTTTAATTTTAATTTTAATTTTAATTTTAATTTTAATTTTAATTTTTTAATTTTAATTTTAATTTTAATTTTAATTTTAATTTTAATTTTAATTTTAATTTTAATTTTAATTTTAATTTTAATTTTAATTTTAATTTTAATTTTAATTTTAATTTTAATTTTAATTTTAATTTTAATTTTAATTTTAATTTTAATTTTAATTTTAATTTTAATTTTAATTTTAATTTTAATTTTAATTTTAATTTTAATTTTAATTTTAATTTTAATTTTAATTTTAATTTTAATTTTAATTTTAATTTTAATTTTAATTTTAATTTTAATTTTAATTTTAATTTTAATTTTAATTTTAATTTTAATTTTAATTTTAATTTTAATTTTAATTTTAATTTAATTTTAATTTTAATTTTAATTTTAATTTTAATTTTAATTTTAATTTTAATTTTAATTTTAATTTTAATTTTAATTTTAATTTTAATTTTAATTTTAATTTTAATTTTAATTTTAATTTTAATTTTAATTTTAATTTTAATTTTAATTTTTAATTTTAATTTTAATTTTAATTTTAATTTTAATTTTAATTTTAATTTTAATTTTAATTTTAATTTTAATTTTAATTTTAATTTTAATTTTAATTTTAATTTTAATTTTAATTTTAATTTTTAATTTTAATTTTAATTTTAATTTTAATTTTAATTTTAATTTTAATTTTAATTTTAATTTTAATTTTAATTTTAATTTTAATTTTAATTTTAATTTTAATTTTAATTTTAATTTTAATTTTAATTTTAATTTTAATTTTAATTTTAATTTTAATTTTAATTTTAATTTTAATTTTAATTTTAATTTTAATTTTAATTTTAATTTTAATTTTAATTTTAATTTTAATTTTAATTTTAATTTTAATTTTAATTTTAATTTTAATTTTAATTTTAATTTTAATTTTAATTTTAATTTTAATTTTAATTTTAATTTTAATTTTAATTTTAATTTTAATTTTAATTTTAATTTTAATTTTAATTTTAATTTTAATTTTAATTTTAATTTTAATTTTAATTTTAATTTTAATTTTAAATTTTAATTTTAATTTTAATTTTAATTTTAATTTTAATTTTAATTTTAATTTTAATTTTAATTTTAATTTTAATTTTAATTTTTAATTTTAATTTTAATTTTAATTTTAATTTTAATTTTAATTTTAATTTTAATTTTAATTTTAATTTTAATTTTAATTTTAATTTTAATTTTAATTTTAATTTTAATTTTAATTTTAATTTTAATTTTAATTTTAATTTTTAATTTTAATTTTAATTTTAATTTTAATTTTAATTTTAATTTTAATTTTAATTTTAATTTTAATTTTTAATTTTAATTTTAATTTTAATTTTAATTTTAATTTTAATTTTAATTTTAATTTTAATTTTAATTTTAATTTTAATTTTAATTTTAATTTTAATTTTAATTTTAATTTTAATTTTAATTTTAATTTTAATTTTAATTTTAATTTTAATTTTAATTTTAATTTTAATTTTAATTTTTAATTTTAATTTTAATTTTAATTTTAATTTTAATTTTAATTTTAATTTTAATTTTAATTTTAATTTTAATTTTAATTTTTAATTTTAATTTTAATTTTAATTTTAATTTTAATTTTAATTTTAATTTTAATTTTAATTTTAATTTTAATTTTAATTTTAATTTTAATTTTAATTTTAATTTTAATTTTAATTTTAATTTTAATTTTAATTTTAATTTTAATTTTAATTTTAATTTTAATTTTAATTTTAATTTTAATTTTAATTTTAATTTTAATTTTAATTTTAATTTTAATTTTAATTTTAATTTTAATTTTAATTTTAATTCTTAATTTTAATTTTAATTTTAATTTTAATTTTAATTTTAATTTTAATTTTAATTTTAATTTTAATTTTAATTTTAATTTTAATTTTAATTTTAATTTTAATTTTAATTTTAATTTTAATTTTAATTTTAATTTTAATTTTAATTTTAATTTTAATTTTAATTCTTAATTTTAATTTTAATTTTAATTTTAATTTTAATTTTAATTTTAATTTTAATTTTAATTTTAATTTTAATTTTAATTTTAATTTTAATTTTAATTTTAATTTTAATTTTAATTTTAATTTTAATTTTAATTTTAATTTTAATTTAATTTTAATTTTAATTTTAATTTTAATTTTAATTTTAATTTTAATTTTAATTTTAATTTTAATTTTAATTCTTAATTCTTAATTTTTAATTTTAATTTTAATTTTAATTTTAATTTTAATTTTAATTTTAATTTTAATTTTAATTTTAATTTTAATTTTAATTTTAATTTTAATTTTAATTTTAATTTTAATTTTAATTTTAATTTTAATTTTAATTTTAATTTTAATTTTAATTTTAATTTTAATTTTAATTTTAATTTTAATTTTAATTTTAATTTTAATTTTAATTTTAATTTTAATTTTAATTTTAATTTTAATTTTTTAATTTTAATTTTAATTTTAATTTTAATTTTAAATTTTAATTTTTAATTTTAATTTTAATTTTAATTTTAATTTTAATTTTAATTTTAATTTTAATTTTAATTTTAATTTTAATTTTAATTTTAATTTTAATTCTTAATTTTAATTTTAATTTTAATTTTAATTTTAATTTTAATTTTAATTTTAATTTTAATTTTTAATTTTAATTTTAATTTTAATTTTAATTTTAATTTTAATTTTAATTTTAATTCTTAATTTTAATTTTAATTTTAATTTTAATTTTAATTTTAATTTTAATTTTAATTTTAATTTTAATTTTAATTTTTTAATTTTAATTTTAATTTTAATTTTAATTTTAATTTTAATTTTAATTTTAATTTTTAATTTTAATTTTAATTTTAATTTTAATTTTAATTTTAATTTTAATTTTAATTTTAATTTTAATTTTAATTTTAATTTTAATTTTAATTTTAATTTTAATTTTAATTTTAATTTTAATTTTAATTTTAATTTTAATTTTAATTTTAATTTTAATTTTAATTTTAATTTTAATTTTAATTTTAATTTTAATTTTAATTTTAATTTTAATTTTAATTTTAATTTTAATTTTAATTTTAATTTTAATTTTAATTTTAATTTTAATTTTAATTTTAATTTTAATTTTAATTTTAATTTTAATTTTAATTTTAATTTTAATTTTAATTTAATTTTAATTTTAATTTTAATTTTAATTTTAATTTTAATTTTAATTTTAATTTTAATTTTAATTTTAATTTTAATTTTAATTTTAATTTTAATTCTTAATTTTAATTTTAATTTTAATTTTAATTTTAATTTTAATTTTAATTTTAATTTTAATTTTAATTTTAATTTTAATTTTAATTTTAATTTTAATTTTAATTTTAATTTTAATTTTAATTTTAATTTTAATTTTAATTTTAATTTTAATTTTAATTTTAATTTTAATTTTAATTTTAATTTTAATTTTAATTTTAATTTTAATTTTAATTTTAATTTTAATTTTAATTTTAATTTTAATTTTTAATTTTAATTTTAATTTTAATTTTAATTTTAATTTTAATTTTAATTTTAATTTTAATTTTAATTTTAATTTTAATTTTTAATTTTAATTTTAATTTTAATTTTAATTTTAATTTTAATTTTAATTTTAATTTTAATTTTAATTTTAATTTTAATTTTAATTTTAATTTTAATTCTTAATTTTAATTTTAATTTTAATTTTAATTTTAATTTTAATTTTAATTTTAATTTTAATTTTAATTTTAATTTTAATTTTAATTTTAATTTTAATTTTAATTTTAATTTTAATTTTAATTTTAATTTTAATTTTAATTTTAATTTTAATTTTAATTTTAATTTTAATTTTAATTTTAATTTTAATTTTAATTTTAATTTTAATTTTAATTTTAATTTTAATTTTAATTTTAATTTTAATTTTAATTTTAATTTTAATTTTAATTTTAATTTTAATTTTAATTTTAATTTTAATTTTAATTTTAATTTTAATTTT
>NW_028261259.1:4187792-4210292 GCF_057802395.1 Ceratotherium simum simum
GTCCGCTCTGGACAGCCTCTGGGTCTGCGCCTGTGGGGTAGACCAGATGTCCGCTCTGGACTTAGCCTCTGGGACCGGGTCTGTGGGGTAGACCAGATGTCCGCTCTGGACTTAGCCTCTGGGACCGGGTCTGTGGGGTAGACCAGATGTCCGCTCTGGACTTAGCCTCTGGGACCGGGTCTGTGGGGTAGACCAGATGTCCGCTCTGGACTTAGCCTCTGGGACCGGGTCTGTGGGGTAGACCAGATGTCCGCTCTGGACTTAGCCTCTGGGACCGGGTCTGGGGGGTAGACCAGAGGTCCGCTCTGGGGACTGGTCTGTGGGGTAGACCAGATGTCCGCTCTGGACTTAGCCTCTGGGACCGGGTCTGTGGGGTAGACCAGATGTCCGCTCTGGACTTAGCCTCTGGGACCGGGTCTGTGGGGTAGACCAGATGTCCGCTCTGGACTTAGCCTCTGGGACCGGGTCTGTGGGGTAGACCAGATGTCCGCTCTGGACTTAGCCTCTGGGACCGGGTTGTGGGGTAGACCAGATGTCCGCTCTGGACAGCCTCTGGGACCGGGTTGTGGGGTAGACCAGATGTCCGCTCTGGACTTTGCCTCTGGGCCTGTGCCTGTGGGGTAGACCAGATGTCCGTTCGGGACAGCCCTTGGGCCCGGGTCTGTCGTGTTGGACGGCTGTCCCATCAGGACAGCCTCTGGTCCCGGGTCGCTCGCGTCGACCGGCTGTCCCATCCGGACAGCCCCTGGTCCCGCGCCTCTCGGGTCGACCAGATGTCCCTGCCGAGCGGCGGCGCCACACCTCCCCCACGGTGTCTTTGGGCACGCGAGGCTGCTAGGGTCTGAAGGTCCCGAGGCCCTGCGAACCCTCGGGACAACGGGATCCCGGTTCCCCGGGTCGACCAGCTGTCCGACCTGGACTTGGTGCGCGGATCGGACGGCTGGTTGGCTGGGATGAAATAGAGAGAGGGCGAGAAAGATCGATCATGCAGTATCATAAATCATACCTCTCTAGTCGTTGAAAGCAAAGAAACACGCAATTATCATTTTATTGTTCTAATCATTACCGTTTTCATGACTATCGTTTAGTGATGTTTGGTGGCGGCGGCGGCGGCGGCGGCGGCGGCAGCCAAAAAAGAAGCAGATTCGAGAGAGGAAAAAAAAAGGAAAACACCGAAGGAAACGTCCTCCATCCACAAGGGGTGCCCGATGGATCCCAGGCGACGCGGGAGGGCCAGGTCTCGTTCGCTTCTCGGACATTTCTAAATCCGCACGGGCGGGAATCGCTCGCGCCGGCTGAAGGGAGCCCAGGCAGGGATGCCTCCGCTGAGATTTCCACGTCGACCGCAGGACCCAGAACCGGCCCGGCCGGCCTGTGGCACGAAGGCCACAGTGTGGAGGAGGACTCCGTCCCCTAGCCGCCAGACGCCCCTGTCCCAGGGACGTTCGGAAGAAAGTCGCCAAGGCCGCTTTCCGGAACCGGGCTGGCCTCTCCCCCTCTGCTCGCCTCGGGCCGAGAAACGAGACCCGAGGGGGATCGGGACCCGGCCAAGCACCTGGCCGGCCGGCGCTGCAGCCTCCCTGCTCCGCGATCCGGAGCCGTCCCGCTGACGATGAGGCTGCTTGTCGGGCGCCACCTGCCTGGCGGCCGCTTATATAGCGCTCCAAGAGGTCGACCAGATAGCCGGGCTGGGCCGGTCGGGGCCGGCAAAGGGGAAGACAGGAGAGAGGATGGCCGGCGGGCTGGGGATGCGGGCGGGGCTGGAGGTGTGGGGGTGAGCGCTGGGAGTGAGGTGTGGGAAGCAGTCCGGCAGGCAGTCGGAGGTGCGGGGTTGTCATAGCGGTTCCGACAATAATTTTTATCCTTTACAAAGATTGCCGCATGCCACTAGACAAGGCCTGGAGAGAGAAATTGTTAACATACATAAAAATGGAGGTCGCGGACATGTGGTAGCGTCGGCGTATGTATCTAAATGGAGCTATCACAATGACTGTCCTTGGGCGGGCCCCGTGGCTTAGCGGTGAAGTGCGCGCGCTACGATGCTGGCGCCCAGGTTTCGGATCCCCGGCGCGCACCGACGCACCGCTTCTCCGGCCATGCTGAGGCCGCGTCCCACGTACAGCAACTAGAAGGATGTGCAACTGTGACGTACAGCTATCTACTGGGGCTTTGGGGGAAATAAATAAATAAATAAATAAAATAAATAAATAAATAAATAAATAAATAAATAAATAAATAAATAAATAAATGAATGAATGAATGAATGAATGAATGAATGAATGAATGAATGAATGAATGAATAATTAAATAAATAAATAAATAAGTAAGCAACTAAGTAAGTAAGTAAAAAATGTCAAAACAGAAAAAAACAGGGCCGGCTCTGTGGCTTAGCGGTTAAGTGCGCGCGCTCTGATGCTGGCGGCCTGGGTTCGGATCCCGGGCGCGCCCCAAGGCACCACTTCTCCGTCCAGCGCGAGGCCGAGTCCCACGTACAGCAACTAGAAGGATGTGAACCTATGACATACAACTATCTGCTGGGGCTTTGGGGGGAAAAAATGAATAAATAAAATCTTTAAAAAATAAAAAAATAAAAAAAAAAACAGAAAAAAACAATGACTGTCCTTACTTTGTATGCAGAGAGCTAGAGCGAGGAGGGGGGAGGGAACGGAGCAGGAGGAAAGAAGGGAGGCTGGCAGGGACGGAGGCAGGCAGGCAGCACAATCGAGTTTCTCTTTCCACAAAAGGCATCCGGCGGAAAACTCACTGGAAGAGGGCTTTCGGGCTGCAAATCCCAAAGCAACACACCTCCGCGGCGATGGGCCCAAAACGCTCAGAGATTCAGGGTCACCACTCAACTGACGGCTGTCCTCATTTGGGCCCCTGACTTAGGACCTCTCCCTCCCACCCAACTTGGGAGCAAAGAGGAAAGCAAATCTGCCCCCCCCCGTTACATAGGACACCCTTCTTCTAGTCAGCCCGCCTCCAGCTTTTCCACACGCCAAACACCTCTCGTCGGGATGGGCCTTCCTTTTTTTGCCACCATCCGGCTTTCCCACTCCTCTGCCAAATGCAAGTGGTGGAGGTGGAGGTGGAGGTGGAGGCCCACCGACCCTCTTGCTTGTTGGGAAGTGGTTCTGGTTCTCCTATGTGGGTGATCTTGATCTACACAGACGTTATTAGCTTGGGGAACGGGTAAGAGCACTCAGATGAATGTCTATGGCCAGTCTCGATAACGAACTAGCTGTCTCCGTCTCCGTCTGTCTGTCTCTTCCCTTTCTGTGTGTATGTGATAAAGGTAGGGAGACCCACCGACCAGCCGACTACCTGCAGACCTACCCACCTACCTAATTTTCATCACTCTGAAAATTGAGGTCACGTCCTGTAAAATCGAGCCTTTAAAAAGCGCACCAGCCGGTGGGCCTTGGGAGTCTATTCACACAGTGGCACAGCCGTCACCAATATGTATTTATTTCCAGGACATTCGCATCACCTCAAAATTAGCAACGCCCCCCCCCTCACACACACACCGGGGAAAGACCAATCAGATTAACGGCAGGGTGCTTTTTTCAACAGGCAGGCCCGAGTCATCCCTTTAGAATGTTTCCAAGTCCCGTTCCGTTCTCTGATGCAGCACTTTCGGCCCTCAAGGAAGCAGACGGTGGTGGGGGTGGAGGTGAAGGTGGACTGGGGGGCGTGTGTGGCATGTCCGTCCTTCTGTCACTGCAGAAATTATTTCGAAAGGAGGGAGGGACGGTTGGTGTAGGTAGACCGTACTGGGTGACGGGGGTTGGGGAGCTTTCCCTAGAATGAGGAGAGAGCAGTCTTCCCTGTGAAGTCAGGGAGCCGGAATAGGTCGCCCCCACATCGACCCGCTCTGGCACATGGGTTCTTTGGAATTCGAGGCCCTGGCCTTGAGAAACAGCGGGCACGAGAAGGGCACGGGACCTCTCCCTTTTCGTCCTGACCTGAAATCATCGGGAGATGAAGCTCCCACGGGAAAGGTGCCCTCCCTGAACCAGGAGGAAAGAAGACACGCTTGTCAGCCCAGACGCTAGCCCGGAGGACTCTGTTTCAAACAAAACCTCGACTCCTCCCATCTCTTGATTGACCTTCCCACAGGTGGCTGGCCTTGGAAGCCTAGAGCCGCTTTCCTTTCTCCTGTCATTTCGCCACAACTGGATTGTCCGTGGTGTGACATGCTCTAGGAGCTGGAATTCAGTCAGAGCCGCCACTTCGGGTGACTTCCGCTTTAGGCTTCTCCCCGAGTGACGTGCCCTTGCACGCGTTCCTAATCTCTCTGTCGTTCTCTTCTGGATCTGTCTTTTTGTTACCGGGCCGGGGTGGGCTCAGCCAAGGACTCAGAAGGGGGATAGCGGCGGGAACATCATTTCTCCTCCCCTATGCCTGCTGAACGCAGGCTTACACACCGGAAACTCCCCCACCCTCACCCCTCAGTGGGATTCTGTACATCCTTCGGGTCACACACAGTCTGCATGCCTGGGCACCGACAGAAAGATTTGGCGACAGCCTTAGCTGCTCTGCGCTGGTTCCAAGTGCCGCCCCGCCTCCCCCCCACGGCGCGCCCTGCCCCCCTGCCCCCTGCCCCCCCCCCCCCCCCGCCACCACCACCAAGGGGGAGAAGTGAAGTGACTCCGGGGAGAAAGCCGATTCAGAAATTACACATAATTCAGCTGGTACTTGCTGTGAAAGGGGGACGGGGTATGCTTTGAAACGCTGAAATTCTCCCTGCCTTTCCTTGACGAGAATGACAGCGCCTACACCTGCTGTCATTGGCGAGTTTTAGTCACCTCGAGAGGAAGGACCGATTTCAAATGGCTGAACCCTGGTGGGTCACGCTGCAGGTGACGTGACCCTCTCTGACAGACGCAGGCAATCCCCTGCTCCGGGTCAAGGAGAGAGGGTGTCTGTTGTTCTGTTCTTTAAAATTGTGCTTCAAGATGGACAGCACTTACAACGTAGCCTTTTCACCCTTCATAATCGTACAGCAGTGGCACGAGGTACGTTCACATCCTCCTCGTCGAGTTCACTGTTCCAGGGTTATTTGATTTTTAAAGTCAAATCTCGGGATCACGACTTGGAGTCACCATTTGCCCACTGAGAGAGAGCCCCCGTCCCCCCCGTTCACTCGGAGGTGCTGTCGGTGGGGGTTCCTTCATGTTTGTCCATCACCCTTCCTCTTCTTAAGGGTGAGGAGGCGATGCGTGAAATCGCCAGTGGGTATGTGGCACGAGACTGAGGACTTCCCGTGGGAAGCGGGTGGGAGAGGGAGGACAGACCGATCCAGCGGACTTGAAGACGAATGATCAGAACCTGCACCTAGAGCAGAGCGTCGCCAGTTAGGAGTTTGCTTGCTGGGCCCGTAACCCAGGGTGGATGAGTCAAACCATCCCCTGCCAGGCCTCTCCCGGCCCTCGGGACTCCAAGCCCGCGTTTGTCCCGTGAACTCCGACACACCGAGATGATCTGTTTGGTGTCCCCCTTTGACTGGGCTCCCCATCCCGCCCCCGCCCCCGTGCCACGCGCCACGCAGTGAGGAAGACATAAACCGGGACGTCAGTCCCCACATCCGTGATTCTCAAGTGGTTTAGCGGGTTAGGGGAAGCGGGGGCGGGGGGGGGGGTGCTCTTTCTGTCCCAGACGAGTCGCGCTTCTCAGACATCCATGCTCCCTCCCTCTCTCCCTGCAGTTTGGAAGCTGCAGCCTAAGGGTGGGGGAGTTGAAGAGAGCCATTCAGTGGAGAGTCGCCCGAGGCGAAGTGAAAGGCTCCGACTTGACCGCAGAGCTTTCTGCATTTCAATGAAACGATTCCGTGAGGCCCATTGGAATGAATGGGCCTGACCTCCCTTCCCCCGCTCCCTGGCTGGCGAGTCCCACCCACTTGGCAACGGAAGGCTAGGGGTATCATCCTCCATGGTGAACCCAGGCCCCTCGTCCGAAGGAAAATCCCGCATGGGCGTGGGTACAGCCGAGTTGGTATCTCGGGCAAAGCCGTCAGGGTGGCGAGATGATGGTGGATGAGAGGAGACTTGTTCCGGGGCCGCCCTCCCCTATGGGTGCGAGTGGGGCTGGGGGCGGGACCCGGACCATGGGAGAGTGTAGGACGGGAGTAGCTGCCCGCCCGCCCGCCTGCCCGCCTTCGGGCTGAGAGCAGCACACACACAGGGCACGCTGGCTCCTGCAACTTCATTTGTTCTGGGAACCTTCTGTGGTGACCCATGAGGTGCCAGTTGCTCTGAGGAACAAAGCTCAACTCCTCTCTCTGCTTCTTTCCCAAGAGGCCTGAGTCTCAGCGACTACAGATGCTTCTGATTGCTCGCTAAATGGACCCACACGCACCCTCCCGTCCTGCCAGACCGGACCCTTCTACAAAAATCTCCACCTGAGGAGTTTTCTCGCCTTACCCAGAGCATACACACCACCCCCACCCCCACAACCCCTCTCCCTCCTTGCCGCTCCCCCGCCTAAATAGCTAACACACACGAAACAAAAATCCAGCTGGTCAGGGCCGGCCGGCCCCGTGGCTTAGCGGTTATGTGCGCGCGCTCCGCTGCTGGCGGCCCCGGTTCGGATCCCGGGCGTGCACCGACGCACCGCTTCTCCGGCCGTGCTGAGGCCGTGTCCCACATATGAGCGACTGGAGGGATGTGCAACTATGACACACAACCATCTACTGGGGCTCTGGGGAAAAAGAAGAGGAGGATTGGCAATAGATGTTAGCTCAGAGCCGGTCTCCCTCAGCAAAGAGAGGAGGATTAGCGTGGATGTTAGCTCAGGGCTGATCTTCCTCACACACACACACACACACACACACACACACACACACACACACACACACAAATCCAGCCGGTCTCCTTCTACCTCATCCACTTGAGAAGAGTCGCTCTCCTCTAAAGACCTTATCCTCAATGACTTACTGCTGCCTCCCTTTCCCTGGCACAATTCTCTCCCTGGATGTGCCCCATCTTAGACTCGCACAGCACTTGCAGGTCCAGGTCCTTCCCCAGGTTTGGGAAGTTCTCAGCAATTATTTCTTTGAAGAAGCTCTCTTGCTCCTTTCTCCCTGTCTTCTCCTCCCTCTGGGAGATTATAAGCCTTATGTTACTTTTCCTAATTGAGCTGGATATTTCTCAAAGAATTTCGTGGTTTTTTAAAAATCTTAGTTCTCTCTCCTCCTCTACCTGAAGCATTTCTAGGCTTCTATCTTAGACCTCACTAATTCTCTCCTCCTTAGGGTCTGCTCTTTTTTTTTTTTTTTAATGCTTTTAACATTATTTTTTAATCTCACTATTTGTGTCCTTCATATCTAGAATTTCTGTTTGGTTTTTCTATTAGAGCTCCAATCTCTTTGTTGAAGTATTCCTTCTGTTCGTTCATTTTATTCTTGAGCTCCTTGAACTGTCTTTCTGTCTGAGTTTTTATGTAACTCGTTGAGTTTCTCTATGACAGTTGTTTTCTCTGTGTGTGTGTGTGTGTGTGTGTGTGTGTGTGTGTGTGTGTGTGAGGAAGATCAGCACTGAGCTGACATTCATGCCAATCCTCCTCTTTTTTTTTGTTCTGAGGAAGACCGGCCCTGAGCTGACATCTGTTGCCAATCCTCCTCCTTTTTTTCCCCCCTTTTTCTCCCCAAATCCCCAGTACGCAGTTGTGTGTCATAGTTGCACACCCTTCTAGTTGCTGTATGTGGGACGCCGCCTCAGCATGGCTGGACAGGCGATGCGTCGGTACGCGCCCGGACCCGAACCCGGGCCGCCGGTAGCGGAGCGCATGCACTTCACCGCTAAGCCACGGGGCCGCCCCCTAGGGCAGCTGTCTTGAGTCCTCTGTCAGATTGTAATCGACTGTGACTTCGGGTTTGCTTTCTGCAGAGTTGTCATTTTCCTTCTGTTCTGCTGTGTTACTGTACTGTAGATCTTCCTGCTGTTTGATGAATTGATCCTCTGCTGGGGCACATTTGTGGTAGTCACGGCCTTCTCTTATTTGGGTCAGGCTTCAGTTACTTTGGTTCTGATTGCCCGGGTCTTGTGTTCCTCCACTGGCTCTCCGTGGGCTCACACACTGCTGTCCCGTGCACCACCTGCACTGCTGTTCCCAGGTTGTCTTGGGGTGCTGGTTGCACTGCTGCCAGGGGTGCTGGGTTCACAGGTGTGCCGTCACTGGTGGGAGCCCAGGGACCCAGGGACTCATATGCGGCCCCCCCGGCTGGTGAAGCGGGGTTGGGTCACCGCTTCTGCTGTGGCTTCTAATGCTTCTGGCCACAGACTCCACCTGCCACGGCGGGGGGCTGGGTGACAGGGGGCTGTTTTTTTTGTTTTTTTTTTTAAAGATTTATTTATTTATTTTCCCCCCAAAGCCCCAATAGATAGTTGTATGTCATAGTTGCACAGCCTTCTAGTTGCCGTATGTGGGATGCAGCCTCAGCGTGGCCGGAGAAGCGGTGCGCCGGTGTGCGCCCGGGATCCGAACCCGGGCCGCCAGCATCAGAGAGCACGCACTTAACCGCTAAGCCACAGGGCCGGCCCAGGGGCTGTTTTTTCTGTTCCTGCCCCATCTGCTCACAGTGGTGCCGGTCGGGCCACTCCAAGTTCATGCGGGCAGGACTGCCACCGCTCGGTGGGTGCTCTCACAGGCCAGGCGTCTGCCACTCCGTGAGTGTTTGCACGCAGGCTGGGCTGCCCCTGCCTCCACTCACAGTCACGCTGGCTGCAGCTTGAGGACCCATGTCCTGCATCGTCGCCACCGTCAGGAGGAAGGGGCCGCTTCCCTAGTTCCAGGGCTTCCCGAGGGTCCGGTCCACCCACCTTCAGATGTATAGCTGTGTGGGAGATCAGACTGGGCCAACCCAAAATGTGTCTCTTTGGCTTGATTGTTTTTAAGAACAAAAGACTCTGAAAGGAACTCTGACCTCCCCCCAACTGCCTAAAAGAATTTAAAATAGAAGGGACTATTCCAGGGATGGGCTGATGCCATCACATAACTTTAATGTAATGTAAAACATGGCTCTCAGCTCACGTTGTCTGTAGTTGGCCCATTTACGTTTCCAACGCCGTGTAAATTGCCTTCCTCCTCTTTGAAATCCCAAACCACTACCCCCCACGTCCTACTCTGTCTAAAAAGCTAAAGCTGAAGATAATATTTAAACCGGCAGCTCGGCCATGTTTGGTGAGTTGTTCCATTTTCCTGAGTCTCTCCCGTGTATACACGTTATAAAGCTTTGTTTCATTTTCTCCTGTTACTCCATCTCATGTCGATTTAATTTGTAGCCCAGCCAGAAGGACCTAAAGAGGGTAGAGGGTTTGCCTTCCTCCCCTACAGCCGCATGGATCTCTCAGCATCTTGTTGTGCTGTGCAGGGAATCCTGTGTCGGTCCGTAGACGTCTGTTTGGTTGTACCTTAGAGGGGAGAGGCGAAGGGAACAAGTCACGCCACCATGATGCTGACGTCACTCTGATAAACTTTTAGCGGGAGTTACATTTTATGGCATGTGTACTTTTTTTTTTTTTTTTGGTGAGGAAGATCAGCCCTGAGCTAACATCCATGCTTATCTTCCTCTTTTTTTTTTTTTTTTTTTACTGAGGAAGACCGGCTCTGAGCTAACATCTATTGCCAATCCTCCTCCTTTTTTTTTTCACCCAAAGCCCCAGTAGATAGTTGTCTGTCACAGCTGCACATCCTTCTAGTTGCTGTATGTGGGACGTGGCCTCAGCACGGCCGGAGAAGCGGTGCGTCGGTGCGTGCCCGGGGTCCGAACCCGGGCCGCCGGCAGCGGAGCGCGTGCACTTAACCGCTAAGCCACGGGGCCGGCCCTGGCATGTGTACTTAAAATAACTTCCAAAATCTCTTTGGTAGCTTGAAACCTGGATGTTTGGCTAGGTGAAATTAAGGGATAAAACATCAATTGAAGGGCCAGCCCCGTGGCTTAGCGGTTCAGTGCGCGCGCTCCGCTGCCGGCGGCCCGGGTTCGGATCCCGGGATCGCACCGACGCACCGCTTCTCCGGCCGTGCTGGGGCCGGGTCCCACATACAGCAACTAGGAGGATGTGCAGCTATGACAGACAGCTATCTACTGGGGCGTTGGGGGAAAAATAAATAAATAAAATCTTAAAAAAAACACATTAATTGAATAGCTAGATCGTTTCCAAATAGGATAAAATATTAGACCTTAACTACTAAATATAGGTTTATCCACTGTTGGCTTCTTAGGACAGAGAAACTAAAAGATGTTTGGGACTATTGATAAACATGTCTTGTGCTTTATTAAGAGTATGCTATGAAATGACATGTTTCTAAAAATTATAAAGTGTTTATAGGATTTGCCAAGCCACAAAATGCTAACGGAAAAGGCAGTTCACAATTGCTTACCTCTCAGTTTTCACTAAAAATTAAGGTTTCTAGGGGTTATAAATTCTTTAATGAAGCCATCAATCAATCGATCAATCAATTAATTAAATTATCTGGAACATCGGCCCTGAGCTAACATCTATTGCCCATCTTCCTCCTTTTTTCCTTTTTTTTTTTTTTCCTCCCCAGAGCCGCAGTACATAGTTGTATGTCATAGTTGTACGTCCTTCCAGTTGCTCTATGTGAGATGCCACCTCAGCATGGCTTGATGAGCTGTGCGTAGGCCCGAGCCCAAGATCTGAACCGGTGGACCCCGGGCAGCTGAGGCGGAGCACGCAAACTTAACCGCTACGCCACTGGGCCGGCCTCTAAAAGTTCTAATTAATATATGTGACTGAAGCTGCTAACAATCAATAAGGGAAACGTCTTTGTATTCATGGAAAGGAAGATGGATGTTTTCAGTAAAGATGGTATAAAAAATAGCCATTCTTGTTTTTAAAAAAGCCTATGAAAAGTGTGTGGGGAAAAAACAACTCTGAGGAAAAAGTTTTGTGTGTGGTCAAGTTGGTTAAGATGGAGATGAATTTGATTCAGTAACTGACTTTTAGTATCAGAAGTAAGCTGGTGCAAAATTAGAATTTGGTCTCCTCTTTCTTAAAAGCATAGTTTTCTCTAACTTCCAGTCTGCTCTTGTTAAGGAAATTGTATCAGGTTTTGCTTTACCTTTGAGTGAATCTACACAAAGGACAGGAATCCTATGTTTAGTCAAAATACTTTCCTAGGCTCAAAAAGGAAGAGGCCTCTGTATGAAGAGGACTAAGGTTTGGGCTTTTTACCTGTTTTACTCTCTATGTTTGCCTTTTCAAATGTTTTTTTAATCTTTAATTTTCTTTTTTTTGGGGGGGGGGGCCGGGTAGGCCCTGAGCTGACATCTGTTGCCAATCTTCCTCTTTTTATTTTTTTTCTCCCCAAAGCCCTGCCACATATATTCTAGTTGTAAGTCCTTCTAGTTCTTCTGTGTGAGCCCACCACCGCAGCGTGACTACTGACTGAGAAGCGGCGTGGTTCCACGCCCGGGAACTGAACCTGAGCTGCCGAAGTGGAGCGCACCAAACTTTAACCCCTAGGCCATCAGGGCTGGCCCGATATTTTTTTGATTTCTCCTTTGATTTCTTCATTGATCCAATAGCTGTTCAGTAGCCCGTTGTTTAGTTTCCACATGTTTGTGACACGTACTGAGGCCCTGAGCTAACATCTATTACCAACCTTCCTCCTTTTTTCCTCTCTTTTTTCTCCCCGGAGCCCCAGTAGATAGTTGTATGTATGTCATAGTTATACCTCCTTTTAGTTGCTCTACGTGGGACACTGCCTCAGCATGGCTTGATGATCGGGTGAGTAGGTCTGTGCCCAGGATCCAAAGGGGTGAACCCTGGGCCGCTGAAGCAGAGTGTGTGAACATCACCGCTACGACACCTGGCCGGCCCCTCTGTTTGCCTTTCATATCTTCTTTTCCTTTCTTTTTTGAGGGAAATAAGTGCACTGTTAAAAAAAAAAAATTTAATGGCAGAAGATCTACAAATATTTTTTTGTACTTTCATGGAACGGTTCAACATCAACATTTACCTCATTTCAAACACACACACACACACACACACACACACACACACACACACACACTCCCTCTCTCTCTCGCTCTCTCTCTCTCAGCGTGGCCTTGTACGGATGTACTGGAACTTGATTTCTTGAGTGGATGGCTGTGAAGTCTCTGCCTCCTACCCCCTACCAGTTTTGTGGGTTTGCTTGTTTGTCATGATGGTAGGGACTGCTGAAATCAGTATTCTTATCGCCACTCACTCATGCATTTGCACCCACGCTCCCCACCCCTGTGTGTTGTCTTTGGACCTTTTTTTGTGGCCCGTGCAGAGACACATTTTGTCTTTTAAACTTTTCTGTGGTCAAGTGTATCAGTCATTTCCTCAGTGGCCTCTGGGATTTGTCCGTCTGCCTTAGAAAGACCTTGTGGCCTGGAAGTGACAGGGTACAAACAATTCCTCCGTTCTTCCTCTGTTATTGTTGTCGTCCTCTGACGAGGCTTGCGTGGTTTCGGTTTGACAGTCCCCGCCCGCCACGTTTTCCTAAGCCCTCCCGGGAGCCAGGGAAGCACTCAGGCCACTCCGGGAAGCAGGTGCCGGCATCCCCAGCCCCCCTGCTGGTGTCTCCGAGGGAATTTTCCACGTCTGCATCAGCCAGCCGGCCCGGCCCGGCCCAGGCCCGGCCCGGGAGTGGTGTGGGGAGTCTGTCTCCTTCCCAGCAACTGCCCCTCCCCCTCAACTTTCCAAGTCCTCCTTCTGCGCCCGGGGTTGTGCCGTGCCGGCTGGGACCTCCGAGGTGGACGCCCGGGGCCTCGCGGGACGCCCTCCCGGCCGCCCCAGGGTGAGAGTCATGATCCGAGGTGGGCCAGGACACGATCGGGGCGGTGGGCGGAGGCTGTGCCCTCTCGCGGGCCCGCGCTCCGGATCCCTCCCTCCCGGGGACGTTTGTGCTGATTGTCCGGTGCCATCTAGCGGCCGCTTTTATATAGTTTCTGTGCTCCGGAGCTCCGGCGACATAGGCAAGGGAGGGGACTGTTGAAGGACAGGTTGACGCAAGTAATCCATAACCAACCTATCAATCAGAATTGGGGTGAGTTTATTATGAGCCAAATTTGAGGACCACATAGCCCAGGGCCTTCCTTCCCCAAGGAAGGAAGGGCGCCAAAGAAGTGGGGTGTACCGCGTGGTTATATACCGTCAAAGAGTGTCTATCGCACAGGATTGGAATGTCCCTTTTACAGCACTCACGAGATTGCCCGGCCTGCCTGCCCGGCCTGCCTACCCGGCACAGCGATTCACACAGCAATTGGTGAACACTGCAGATAGCAGGTCTGTGGTCCCCAGCTGGGTGGTCACAGCGGGTCAGCAATCAATCCTTAGCCGAGAGAGAGAGAGAGAGAGAGAGAGAGATGCTTACCCTCCAGGAAATGCTGATGTGGCGGAAGTTACTCTAGCTTAAGGGCATTTATTCTTGTCTTTGTGGCCTAGTAAATGCCTAAAGCAGATAGACAATCTATGCTCAAAGGCCACATCTGGCCCTTTTGGAAAAACAAGGTCAGGCTGAATTCGTTTTACACCAAATGGCTTCCTCATATACTCCAATATATCCTATTGCTTGCCTTTTATTTATCAGACATCTGTGTGGTTTCCCATCCGGGGCTGTGATGAACAGAGCTGCTGAGAACATTCCTGTCCAGGATTTTTCGTGAATGAACATGAAAGTTCTCGGGCCGCTCGGGCGTGGTGTCCTCCAGAGCACCCTTGAGCTTGATGCCTGCCTCCCTAGAAGGACTCACAGGGCTCCACGAAGCTGACTTCCTGGAGCTCCACCTGAGACCGCACGGCCCGAGCCCCCACCACCCCCCCCCCCGACCCCGCGCCAGAAATCACACTGGGGCCCTCAACCACCCAAGGCCCCAGCTAAACAAAGACACTCTTAGGAGGCAGGACGTTCCGAGGGCTTAGAGGTTGCGATTTTCTGTCGTCGTGTTTTTCTTGTCGTTGTTGCTGGTGAGTCTTGGAAACCCCCACGCTGTTTTCCGCAGTGGCCATGCCACTTTACATCACCACCAGGGAGGCGTGAGTGAGTGACTCGGCCTGTCCGCGACCTCGCTAGCAGTTTGATACTGTTCTCGTATTTTGCTGAAGGCATTCTGACAAATGTGTCCCGAGGATATCTCACTCCGATTCTCATTTGCATCTCCAGGAAACGGCTCACATCTTTTCACGTGCAGATTTGTAAATTCATCGGTTATCTCCTCCTCTCCATGTGAGATGCCTGCTCTGTCTTTGTGTTTATTGTGTACTTGGATTTTTTTTTTCCAAGATACTGCTACTGCATTTTGAGGGTTCTTTACAAATTCCAATCAGAGGTGTGGTTTGCACAGATTTTCTGCCCCCAGACTCTGTCCTTGGTCGTTTCGTCCTCTTAAGAGGGTGTTTCACAGAACCTAGGAGTTTAATTTTGATGATTTCCAATGTCTCCATTTCTTTTTATGGATCACGCTTCTGAGGCCAAGTCTTAAAATCTCTGTGCTGGCCCTGTACCCCCAATTCTTTCTCTTAGAATTCTTCCTCCTACAGCATGTTCTAGTTTTACTTCTTACATGGAAGTTGTTACTCCTGAGGTCCCGGTTGCCGTGATGAATGAAGCTCAACTCCTCTCTCTGCCTATTTCTCAAAAGGCCTGAGGCTGAACTACTGCTACAGATTCTTCTGATTTCGTGCTAAATGGACCCACCCGCACCCTCCCGTCCTGGCAGACCAGACCCTTGCACAAAAATCTCCACTTGAAGAGTTTTTTCACCTTAACCAGGACATAAACACCACCCCTGTCCCCACCACCACAAGCCCCCGCCCCTCCCCCGGCTCCCTCCCAACCCATATAGCTAACACACATGAAACGAAAATCTCCTGCTACCTCATCCACTTGAGAAGAGTCAGTCTCCTCTAAAGACCTTATCCTCGATGACTTACTGCTGCCTCCCTTTCCCTGGCACAATTCTCTCCCTGGATGTGCCCCATCTTAGACTCGCACAGCTCCACCGCTCGGGGGAGCTGGAGACGATATCCAAATTGGCTCAGACGGTAGCCTCCTCGTTTCAAAATGACCTACGCGTGACATCGGCCGTAAACGTGGTCCAGAAATCAGTGACTTTCGTGTGCCTCCGGTGAAATCCGGAGACCCTGGCATCTGGAACACATCTTCTCCACGTCCTTCAAACCTTTGCTCTCCCTCTTTACCCCTGGTAGCCCGCCCGATGGTTCACGGGGAAATTAGATCCCGTCTGGCAAGAGCCGAGTCGTCTCCCCACCACGTGCGAAAAGAAAAGGCACGGGCCCACCCCCTCCCATCTTATCCTTCTTCACCCACACTATCGTGTCAGAAAAATGAGTGCCGCAGAAAAATGTGTCCCTCCTCCTGTCAAAAGCTGAAACCTCGGGTCAAACACTGAGACGGAAAGGACGCTGGAGTATTGTTTTGAGCTACACACAGACGCTTTTAAAGAGGACGACAACAACAACAAACGAGCAAAACCTTACCCCCATCAGGGAGCAGGTGCAAGAATGGAGTGCTGACTGACCCTCCTTCTTTGCTTCCTGGAAGCAGGAGGTCGGTCAACCAACCAACCAACCAACCACCCTCCCAACCCGCCCGAGGAAGATGTCCTCTCTATCCCAGGAGGAGAGTGACGTTCTTATCTTATTGGCAAGGTCGGGAAGTTGAGGATGAGAGAATTCTGTACAAACGGACCTCGTTAACGATGTTTACTCTTCCAATCCACGAGCATGGACTATCTTTCCATCTCTTTCTTCTTCGATTTCTCTCAATAACGTCTTATAGTTTTCAGCGTATAGGTCTTTCACCTCCTCGGTAAAGTCTATTCCTTGCTATTTTCTTCTTTGTGCGGTGATTGTAAATGGGAGTGTATTCTCAACTTCACTTTCCACTAGTTTGTCGTTAGTGTGTCGAAATGTAACTGATTTTTGTCTGTTGATTTGTATCTTGCAACTTGACTGTATTTGTTGATTATTTCCAGGAGGTTTTCGGTGGATTCCTGAGGGTTTTCTATATCGAGAATCGTGTCACCCGCCAATAGTGAGAGTTTCACTTCTGCCTGTCCGACTTGGATCCCTTTTATTTCTTTTTCTTGCCTCATCGATCTGGCTCAGACTTCCAGGAGTATGTCGAATAAGAGTGGTGAGAGCTGGCATCCTTGTCTTGTTCACGTTCTCAGAGGAATGGCTTTCAGTTTTTCTCCGTTGAGTATGAGGTTGGGCTGTGGGTTTGCCATGTGTGGCCTTCATTATGTTGAGGTACTTTCCTTCCATGCCCATTTTCTTGAGAGTTTCTATCATAAATGGATGTTGGATCTTGTCCAGTGCTTCCTCTGCCTCTATTGAGATGGTCACGTGGTTTTTATTCCTCATTTTGTTAACGTGGTGTGTTCACCTTGATCGATTTGTGGACGTGGAACCATCCCCACATGCCTGGAATAAATCCCGCTGGGTCGTGGTGGAGGATCCTTGGGATGTGTTGTATTCGAGTCGTTAATATTTCCCTGAGGATTTTTGCATCGATGTTCATCAGTGATATTGGCCTGTATTTTTCTTGTTCTATGCTGTCCTTGTCCGGTTCGGATGTCAGAGTAATATTGGCCTCGTAGAATGAGTTAGGAAGCTTCCCCTCCTCTTTAATTTTTTGGAAGAATTTGAGAAGGGCAGATATTGAGTCTTATTTGGATGTTTGGTAGAACTCACCAGGGGAGCTGTCTTGCTCTGGACTTTTCTTTTCTGGGAGGTTTTTGATTACCGTTTCAATCTCTTTACTTGTGATTGGTCTATTCAGATTCTCTCTTCCTCTTCTTCTTCTTCTTCTTCTTCTTCTTCTTCTTCTTCTTCTTCTTCTTCTTCTTCTTCTTCTTCTTCTTCTTCTTCTTCTTCTTCTCCTCCTCCTCCTCCTCCTCCTCCTCCTCCTCCTTCTGGAGGAAGATTGGCCCTGCGATAACATCTGTTGCCAATCTTCCTCTTTTTTCTCCCCAAAGCCCCACTACATAGCTCTGTATCATAGTTGTACAGTTGTAGCTCTTCTATGTGGGACGCCACCTCAGCATGGCTGCTCACTCATGAGCAGTGAGTAGGTCCACACCCAGGATCCGAACCAGGGAACATGGGCCACCACAGCGGAATGGGTGAACTTAACCGCTACGCCACCGGGCGGGCCCACTCTCTTTCTTCTTGATTCAGTTTTGGGAGGTCGCAGGATTCTAAGAAATTATCCATTTCTTCTAGGTTATCATCCTGTCTGTGGGCGTATAGCTTTTCATAGTAGTCTCTTATAATCCTTTGCATTCCTGTGGTGTCTGTTGTAACTTCTCTTCTTTCCTTTCTGATTTTATCTATTTCAGTCTTCTCTCCTTTTTTCTCAGTGAGTCTGGCTAAGGGTTTGCCAATTTTGTTTATCTTCTCAAAGAACTGGATCTTAGTTTCCTTTCTATTTTATGTATGTATTTTTTTAGTCTCTATTTCATTGATGTCTGCTGTGATTTTTATTATTTCCTTCCTTCTACTGACTTTGGGCTTTGTTTGGTCTTTTTCTAGTTCCTTTAGGTATAGGGCAAGCTTGTTTATTTGAGATTTTTCTTGTTGGTTGTGGTAGGCCTGTTTTTCTATTCATTTCCCTCTTAGCACTGCTTTTGCTGCAGCCCATAAGTTTTGGTATGTTGTGTTTTCATTTTGATTTGTCTCTAGGTATATTTTTTTAACTCTAGTGAGGGATTACTATTTTTTTTGGGGGGGGGCCTGGGAAACATTTGCCCTGAGCTAACATCTGTTGCCAATCTTCCTCTTTTTATTTACTTCCTCCCCAAAGCCCTGATACATAGTTGTCTATTCTAGTTGTAAGTCCTTCTAGTTCTTCTACGAGAGCCACCACCACGGCATGACTACTGACCAAGGAGTGGCGTGGTTCCACGCCTGGGAACCGAACCTGGGTTGCCGAAGTGGAGGGCACCAAACTTTAACCCCTAGGCCGTCATGGCTGGCCCAACGTTTTCTGATTTCTCCTGTGATTTCCTCATTGATCCAACAGTTGTTCAGTAGCCCGTTGTTTAGTTTCCACATGTTTGTGACACATATCGAGGCCCTGAGCTAACATCTATTAACAATCTTCCTCCTATTTTCCTTTCTTTTCTCCCCAAAGCCCCAGTAGAGAGTTGTACGTCATACTTGTCCATTCTTCTAGTGACTCTATGTGGGATGCCACCTCAGCACGGCTTTAAGGGTGGTGTGTGTGTCCGAGCCCGGGATCCGAACCAGCGAACCCTGGGCCACTGAGGTGGAGCATGCAAACTTAACTGCTACGTCACTGGGCGGGCCCCTAAAAATTCTAATTAATGTATGTGATTAGGGGGCCGGCCCTGTGGCGTAGCGGTTAAGTGCTCCCGCTCCGCTGCTGGCGGCCCGGGTTCAGATCCCGGGCGCACACCGACGCACGGCTTGTCAGGCCATGCTGTGGCGGCATCCCACATAAAGTGGAGGAAGATGGGCACGGATGTTAGCTCAGGGCCAGTCTTCCTCAGCAAAAAGAGGAGGATTGGCATGGATGTTAGCTCAGGGCTGATCTTCCTCACACACACACAAAAATATGTATACGTGACTAAAGCTACTAAAAATTAATAAGGGAAACACCTTCGTATTCAAGGGAAAGGAAGAGGGGTGTTTTCAGTAGAGACGGTATAAAAAAATAAAGTTTTTTTTTTAATAACTTTATTTATTTTTCCCCCAAAGCCCCAGTGGATAGTTGTATGTCATAGCTACACATCCTTCTAGTTGCTGTACGTGGGATGCGGCCCCAGCACGGCCGGAGAAGCGGTGCGTCGGTGCGCGCCCGGGATCCGAACCCGGGCCGCCAGTAGCGGAGCGCGCGCACTTAACCGCTAAGCCACGAGGCCCGCCCGGTCAAGGGTCTTTTGTGTGTTTGCTTGCTTGCCTGTGGATGTTCAGTCGCCCTACTCCCATTTGATGGAGAGGCCATCTTTTTACTCCCGTGGGTTGCTTTTGCATGATGGCCAAAATTCAGTTGGGCTTCGGCATATTTGTTTGGGTCTCTGTCCTGTTCTGTTCTGTTTCGTTGCTCAATGTGTCTCTCCGTCTGCCAATGCTGCACAGCCCCTGTTAGCTCTATCAATTCGCGTGAAATCGGGGGTGACTTTAACCCTTTGTTTTTACTTTTTTTTTTTCGAAATTGCTGTAGCGATTGTAGTTCCTTTGCCTGTCTGTACACCTTTTTGGGTTTGTTTGTTTGTCTTTGTTGTTTTGCTGAGGAAGAATAGACCCGAGCTAACATCTGTGCCAATCTTCCTCCAGTTCATATGTGGGCGTCTGCCTCAGCGTGGCTGTCGAGTGAGTGGCGTAGGTCCATGCCCGCGATCTGAACCCACGACCTGAGCTGCTGAAGCAGAGCATGGCGAACTGAAGCGCTACGCCACAGGGCGGACCCCTCTCTCTCTTTTTTTTCTTCCTTAAGGGAAGCACAGGTACTGTTAAACAACTAATGTTATTATTTCTGGCCGGCAAAATGTGTGCGTCTGCACGTGCGTGTGTTTGAGATGAGACACCTGTTGAACTGTTCCCTGAAACTGGAAAACGAAGAAAGGTGTAGATCTTTTGCCGGTTCTGTGAAACAATTAATGTTATTATTTGTCTCATCTCAAACACACGCACGTGCAGACGCACACACACACACACACACTCGCAGCGTGGCCTTGTACGGACGTACTGGAACTTGATTTGTTGAGTGGATGGCTGTGAAGTCTCTTCCCCCACCCTCCCCCACCACTTTCCGTGGGTCTGCTCGCTTGTCACGACGGTAAGGACCGCTGACATCGATATTCTGGTAGCCACTGGTGCATTTGCACCCACGCTCCCCAGCCCCGCGCGCTGTCCTGGGACCCTGTCGCGGCCCGCGCGGAGAGAGACACGTTTGTGTCTCTTCAACCTCCGTGCGGTCAGGCGTCGCCGTCGTTTCCCCGGCGGCCTCTGGGCTTTGCCCGCCTGCCTTGGGCAGCCGTCGCGGGTTGGAAGTGACGGGATGCGGACAGTTGCTCCGTCGTTCCCCTGTCGTCGTCGTCGTCGTCGTCGTCCTCTGACGACTCGCCCGGTTTCGGTTTGGCGGTGCCCCGCCCGCCGCGTTTCCCTGAGTCCTCCCGGGAGCCCGGGAAGCGCCCGGGAAGCGCTCGGGGCCACCCCGGGAAGCCAGCCGGTGCCGGCAGTCCCGGCGCCCCTGCTGGCGTCTCTGAGGGAACGTTCCCCGTCCCCTCACGGGCGAGCGGCCGCAACACACACGTTTTTCCGAGTCCCCCTCCGGCGGCCAGGGTCGCGCCGTGCCGGCTGGGAGCCCCGAGGCGGATGCCCCCTGGCCGCGCCGGGCCGAGAGATGGGACCCGAGGTGGGTCGGGACGGGGTCGGGCCGCCAGGCGGCCCGGCTGCGCGCCCCGGCCGGCCAGGGATCCGGATCCGTCCCGCTGACGCTCGCGCCGGTTGTCCGGTGCCACCTGGCGGCCGCTTTTATATCGTTTCTGTCCTCCGGAGCTCCGGCGACCTCGGCAAGGGAGGTGACTTGGCCGCGGTGACCGAGGCGGAGTTCCGGGAGGCCGGTGGCAGTGGCGGGATCGGTCCCGGTCGTGCTGGGGCGCGGGCGCGTCGTCCTCCGGGCGGAGATTGGACGTGCAGGAGAGCGTGGGGAGGTGGCTGTCGCCGCGCTCCCCGAGGCCGGCGGGTGTGTGGGGCCGCCCGGACGGGTCGACCAGCAGACGCCGGTGCCACTCCGACCCCCGGGGACCGGCCGGGGCCGGCGAGGGGGAACGGGAGAGGTGGGGGGGGTTCCCGAGCCCGGCTGGCGTCCCTCGTGCGGCCCGGGTCGTCGGGCCCTCCGTGTCACCGGTTTCTCGCTCGCGCCCCGCTCCGGAGGTCGGGGACCGGCCCGGGCCTTGCGCGGGGGCCCGTTGGAGGGCGAGACCGCGGCGGCTCGGCCGCGGGCACGGGTGGCTCCGGGTCGTCGGACTCGACTCTTCTCACCGCGTTTTCCGAGTCGCGCTCTGGCGGTGGGCACCGGCCCGGGCCGTCCGTGGTGGCGGCCCGGTCGTCGGAGGCGACTCCGAGGGATGTTTTTCAAGTCCCACTCCGGAGGAGAGCGCGGACCGGCCCCCGCCCTCGAGGGGGGGCCGGGGGGAGGGCGTCCCCGTCCCGGACACGTGACCGCGTGGGTCCGGGTCGTCGTGCTCGATTTCTATCGCCAAGTTTTCCGAGAGGTGGGGACCGGCTCGAGACGCAGGTGGAGCCCCGGGTGGGGTATGGGGGCGCGGGGACGGACGCCGGCCTGCCCGTGTGGGGCCCGGTCGCCTCGGGCGCCTCTGAGGAATCTTTTTTTCCCCAAGTCCTGGCCCGGAGAGGAGGATGGACCGGCCCCTGCCCTCGAGGGCGAGACGGGGAGGGTGTACCCGGCCGAGCGCGGGTCCCGCGTGCCCCCGCGCCCCCTCTGCCACCACACTTCCGGGGTCGACCAGATGGTCGCGGGGGCTCCGGGGCTGGTGGCTATGGGGTGGTGCCGGGGGCCTGGTGACCGGGCCCGTGATCCAAGGGTGCCGCCGTGATCCGTGGGTGGGCCCCGTCGCCTGGTGCGGCCATTCTTTCGCCAGAATTGGTCATTTTCGCTGCCAGGTAGGTGCCGACACGCTGTCTCCGGACGCTTGTCGCCTGGGAGTCGTTGGGCCTCTGGACGCGCGTGGCGGGGCTCCGGGCTGTGGCCGTGGGCTGGAGGCCCGGTTCTGCCCCTGCCACTTGAGCCCGCCCGCCTGGGCTGGGCCTGCGCGCCGGCTGCCGTGCGTCCCAGGTGTCCCGATCCGCGGTGCCGCCTCCGGTCTCCAGCACCCGAGGGTGGCGGGGGAGGTGGCGCGGGTCTTCTACCCGGTGCGCTCCCCGCCGCAGGCAACCCCGGTGCGGTCGCGACTACCCCACGCCTCGGGCTCCGTGCCATCGCGTGTCAGGCGCTCGCCTCCTGGGGTCGTGGCCCGCTGCTGCACGACTCGGGGGGGGGGAGGCGGTGAGGCTGAGGCAGGCTCTCCTTCGGTGACTGTCGCTGGTCTTGCCGTTGTCTCCGTGAGGCGTGTCGCGCCGTGGTGATCGATGTGGCGATGTCGCGCTCTCCTGGGCCGGGCCTAAGCCGTGCCAGGCGAGGGACGGACGTTTGTGTCAAACGGGCCCGCTCTTCTCGCTCTGCCCGCGGGCCCCTCGCCTCTCCTCCCCGCCTGTCGGTGGTGTGTGGAAGGCAGGGGTGCGGAACCCGGCCCGACCTCGCTCTCCCGCTCTCTGCCTTGTGGCGTCGGCGGGGCCGAGGTCCCTGTGACGCAGTGGACACTCCGTGTGGCCTCTCGGCCGTGTCTCGCGAGTGGCCCTCCCCGAGGTGGGGTGGGCCGTGCCGCCGCCGCACCGCACGCTCCCCCGGGTGTGTGGGTGTGTGTCGCCCGGTCCTTGGTGGTGCTCCTGGAGC
>NW_028261259.1:4215292-4264131 GCF_057802395.1 Ceratotherium simum simum
AGAGGCGCCTGGCATAATTTGGAGGGGAAGAGCTTGGTAGAGAAATTTTCACCAGGATGGAGTCTTTAAGAATGAGTAGGAGGAACCCTGGCAAATAGAGGATGAAGGGTTTTCCTGGCAGAGAGGATTCCATGAGCAAAGGCTCCGGCCAGAAACAACATGCCCTATGGGGCGAATTGAAATGAATTTGGGTTGCATTAAGCTTAATGTTTAACCCGCAGTAGATGGATAAAATGAGACTGAAAGGTCAGCAGGAGCCAGATTGAGTAGAGCCTTAAGTGCCAGGTCCAGAAGGTTGAACTAAACACTGAAGGCCATAGGGAGCCATGGGTGGTACTAGAGCAGTGGTGGCACTAGTGAGGTATTCATTTCAGAAAGATTCTTCTAGTAGTCCACGTAGAACATCCTTTAGACAGAGCATCCAGTGAGCCTGCTGGGGTGTTGGTCCGGGCGAAGGAAGTTAAAACCTGTGCTAGGAAAGGGATGGAGAGAGGGAGTGTATGTGAGGACCAGTGTGCAAGGTGAATGGGTGTTACTGGGAGGGAGGAAGAGCTGAGCAGATATGCTGGTTCTGACTTGGGTGACCACACGGGTGGGTGGTGGTGCCACTGTGAGAGAAGACAACAGATGATAATGAGTGCAGGAATCTGGTGTGGACTCAGGCCAGCTTTCAGAGATGGCCATCGCTCTCCCTCTCATCTTACAGCTTTGGGGCACAACCTGAAGACCCTCACAGTCGACGTCACCATCTCCACCCTCCGGTATTCATCACACATGAGCAACGGCTCAGCCACGTTCAACTCCACTGAGAGGGTCCTGCAGATCCTGGTGAGACCCTGGTCCCAGCAGCTCCTGGAGGGTTAAATCCCACCCAGCCCCTCCCCCAACCCCTGTTCCTGTCTCTGTATTAATTTTCAGGGACTGGGGACATTGGTAGATGTAATTTGAGTGTGTATGTGCAGTAGTTTCTACGCAGGTATTCTATTTTTCAGACAGATAAAATAGTGTGGCTACTCAATGCACCAAGAAAATGAATAACTTATCAAATTTTTTCATGATGTGAAGTCTTCAGAGACTAAACGTCGTGGTTAAGAGCACAAAGTACGGAGCTAACTCCTCTTGTCCAAATTCCAGCTCAATCCCTTACTAGATATTTGTATTGACTGAGTTATTTACCTGATTGGTGCCTCAGTTTCTTCATCACTCAGTTGGTAATAATGATCAGCATACCTACTTTGTAGGTTTATGGAGAGTATTAAAGGAGTTAATGTTTGAAAAATGCTTGGAACACCTAGTGTATTACCAGTGCTGTACCTATATATTAGAAATAAAATTTAGAATTTCTTCTGACACTGCCTGTGAGCCCCAGAGGGTTAGACTGTTGCCTGGATGTATGCAGAATGCACTCCATGACATACGATGAATAAATGATTGAACAACATTGGCAAATGCATTACCAATGTCACCTATGTCACCCTACAGGCATTCCCAAGCCGAACCACAGGCAGACATTCCTGCTGTGTCCTGCATCACATTTCCTGGAGGAATCACTGAGGCTTCTTGGACCCTGGTAACCGTGCCCACTAAAGGTTCTTTTCTGTCAGCAAACCCCAGTCATTGTCCAATTGCTGCAGCTCACAGGGTCTGCACTCTGATCCTTGTCTTCACTCGAGGGAGAAGTGCCCATCCCCAGAGCTGGGCACACGCAAAGGCTGAGCCTTGGAGAAAATGATTCCCTGGCCCTGGGTCAGGTAGAAGAGCACAGGGACAGAGTTGGATTTGAGGAAAATCCTCCAGGTGTTGTCAGAAGGGATGGAGGCAGGGGATGTGTCAGCAAGGACTGGTCTAGTTGGTGGGCCTTAGTGGTTAAATAGTAGGGGGGCTGGGAAATTTCATAGGTTCTAGCATAATACAATCAATATAATGGTCATGAAATCAGAATCAGCTTAATTAAGGCAAAGTTAACACAATGTCAGCTGTTCCCTGACTCTCTAATCCAGTAGTGACTTATAATAAGGGTATTCATGTTCTATCATCTCCTTTTCATTGATTGGCTAGAGTAACTATTCTTTATATAGCCTATTTTTACATAGTAAAGAAAAAGTGAGTTTTAAAACAACTCTCCTTGGAAAAGTCTCCCTAAAATATTGAATTAATAACAGAAGCCACGACAGGAAATTCACCACATATCTTGAGCTTTAGTCTCTGTTTTAGATATTCCTAACTGGTAAATAACCTTGACTTCTGCCTTCTTTCTTGAGATTAGTCCACTTAGGACTAAGTAGGAGTGCAACCTCATGCCATGTGAGAAGTGGTGTCTCTAGGAAGAGGTTTGTTTCATTGTGTCAGTGTGTGTGTATGAGTGTGTGTGTGTGTATGACAGTTTTTGCTGCATCTTGCAGTGTGGACTCCTTTTCTAGGGAAAAAATTTCCCTAACAATTTCCCTAATAAATTCCCTGGAATTTATTTTCACTGGTGGTTTCATCGGCACTGTCCAATAGTAACATTAAGCATTCTATATTATAGAATTTAATTTTTTTCTCAGTAGCCACATTTTAAAAAATGAAAGCAAACAGCTGAAACTAATTTTAATAGGGTATTTTAACACACTATAACTAAGATATCATCAATGTGGGTGCAGTCTATACAAAAGTTAATAATGAGAGAGTTTACATTTTTTTCCTGGGTTTCATAAATCCAGTGTGTACTTCCCACTTACAGCACATTCTCCATTTGTAAGTTGAGTTTTTTCAGACATACATTCTCTGTACTGAGATTTAATGTTCACAGTTGTCAAATAAGAGTCACTAGGAGTGGGGTGGATGATAATTTCACTACTGATTTAAGCTCTAATTGAGCTATGAACACCAACTGGTCAATGGGTTAATCAAATGAATAGTCATATAGTACAGAAGAATACTATGATTTGGGATTTAGAAAAAGACTGGGGAACGTGTGTCTTACAGGGAGCACCAGGGCTTTTATTGTTGAGAGTGACAAGGACGAAAAGAGAACAAAGTCATTCTCATAAGTGTCTAACAACATAGGGGAGAAGAAATGACCTGCCGTAGTCCTGAGTTTTGACCTCGAGCTTTCTGTTCTTGACCCAAATCTCTTTGATGATGTCCCAGGACACAAGTCAGATTAATCCCCACAGGGAGAGAAGGAGGGTAGAAGTACAAGGCATCTGACATAATTGTCATGGGAAAGCAGGCTTCATTTATCACTCTGATCCACATTCACAATTTATTTTTATAGGGTAAGAGGAAAAGATGTATGATGGTCAAATCATCACAGAGGAAGCGACATGATTGTGGAAACCAATCCAACCCAAAGCCTGGTTTGAGCATCACCATCCCTTTGAGGATGTCCAGTTACATATTCAAGAGGCCAGTTACTAGAATCACATCCTATCCTGGCAATGAGGTCAGATGCCATCAATGGGAGCAGCCCCAACAACTCTGCTGGCAGAAGAGACTGCAAGGTCTCCAGGCCTGCAGAGTGCAGGTGAACCATTAAGTCCTTTGGACCTTGCCAAAGCCCTGCTGAATCTTTCACCTAGTTGCACAGGTGTATCCCTGTGAGGAGTGGTCGCAGGTGGTCTGAACTCCAGTCCCATGCCCACCCCTGCCTGGTCTTCAGATTCAGCAGAGACGATCCCAGGAGCTGGTCTGTACATCCCACACCTCCTTTGCAAACAAATTCTGGTGACTCAGGACGATATCAGGAAACAGGAAGAGAAAGTGAAGACGGCAAGAGAGAGACTGGCGGTAGCGCTGATGCAGACAGACTCGCTAGTGAGGCAGGGAGAATGAGGGGCCAAGAAGGACGTCCCGACAAACACGGTGATAAAAGACAAGACGGGGCAGATGACATGGATCTCACACTAAATCAATGCCTCTGCAGGGGTCATTAGGTTTTCTTGCTTTGAGCTCTTGAAACTTTAATATATACCAATACTTTTCTTTTCTTTTCTTTTCTTTGATTCCTTTGCATGACAGAGAAGATACGGACAGTGATGTTTCTGAGGTGGGAGATTGAGTTCCAGGTGAGGAGAGAAAGGAGATCTTTCCTTCCTTTCCTTTCCTGAGTGTTATGTATTTGTATTTTAAGATCAACAGAGAGTTATCACAGTCAGGGGATTCTTAAAGTTTTGCCATCATAGTCACAGAGAAAACATACCTAGTCCAAATAGATTGTCCTTTTTGTGTAATATTGCAATAGATTCCAACATAATATTTCACTAAAGAGCTGTTATATCTGTCTTCTCAAAAAAGACACCTACTTCTGGGTCTCTATTTTTCTGGTATTTGTTGCATGTTGAATCACTAGTGGCATACAATGAAATACTGGATTTTCCTTTTTAGATTTATATGCGTTGGAAATTTGATTCATGAAAATTGATATGCCATTGTGGTATCATGCTGTCAGGAGAACAACTGTTTTCAGCATCACAAGTCTCAAAATAAGCCAGTGTGTTGGGATTTGTCTATTTGTCTCATCAAGTATGTTGCACTATTCCAATCCCCTTTATCATTCCTTACTTTTTTCCCACAAATTTATCAGTTTCTGAGAACAATGTGTTAAACAATAGTAGAGCATCTTAGTATTTATATCTTCCCTAAAAAATGAGTTATTTTTTAGCTAAATCTTCTCTCCTCTATTCTTCCATGTGGTAATCATCTGGAATTTTGGTTCAAATGTGTTTTTAATGTCTTGTTTTAAAACTAATACTAAATTAGACAGACGGTTTTTTCCTTTCCTTGCGATTACTGTTATGTTTTCCTGGGATCACATTTCTTCTTCCTGATGTATATTCTTTACCAGTTCTTTCACTGCAGGCCTGTGGGAGGTCAACTTTGAGTCTGTTTGTAAGTCAGATAACGTCTTTCTTTCTTTGAGACATAGTGCAAATAGGTGTTTAATTTAGCTTTGTAGTAATTTTTTTCCTTCTTTGTCAAGTTATTTAATATTTCTGAGCCTCCACATCTTTACCTTAAAATGGGACTAAAACCCTAAATATTGTGACTGTAACTGAGATAATACACGCAGAGCTTGCCAGTCATGTTGCTTAGGAGAAATTAAATAGTCAATAATGATAACGATTATTAACCATTACAATGATATCATAATAACGCTATATATAATAATGATATATTAATGTATAATAATAATTATACATTAATTTATAATTATAATGTACAGTGTATAATGTATAATATATGCAATGTATAACAATAATATATTAATATTATTAATCATTATAATCCTCAGAGTGTGCATTCTCAGAGAATCACTGCTTAAGATTGAGAATGTGAAGCTCACACACAAAAAGTCTGAGAGAGTGGCATGACCATGACTTTAATTCTCAGCCCTTGGGTATCTTCAGCTGTGGTCGTCTGCACAGTGTGTACAGATAATATAATCTGCACCCACAGACCCACTGCAGAACAATGCAGCCTGCCTCATGCCTGGGATGTTCAGGGCTGCTTGTTGGGGAGCCTCTGCTGTGAGGCTAGTTGGACTCTGTAGAGAGAAAGATGAAAAAAGACTCTTTCTTTTCTCTCAGATTTCTCCCCCCGAGTTTTATTCACTTTTACATCCAGAGCAGATACTCTCTTCCCAGAGCCTTGGTGTTACTCTGGGTTTCAGGCCTCCCAGACACCTAGTCATTTCAGCTCCCAAGGCCCAAGGTGACTGCAGAGTCATGTCTCACACATTCCTCCCATCTTGGCTTGTTTCCCATCATGGAGGACCCATGAGTGGGGAGAGGAGCCATCGAGGGAGATTGATCTGGAAGTCCTGGTGAATCTGAGCTTCAGATAATGAAGCAGAAAAGGGGAACTTGAGACTTCCAGGCCTTCAGTGGGGGAGGAATATGGAGGAACCGAGAGGGGTGTGATGGCTGCACAGAGTCAAGGGGAGGGATGTTCCAAAGTTTCCTAAGAAGGGAAACCTTGCACTGAAGTGGGGATACGATTTTACATGATGGCAATGTCTGTGCTGGTTTCACCAATTCTGGTGTCCCTGAGGGATGAACTGGTGTGACACTATAGGACAGAAGTTGCAGTCACTTTCAAGACTTAAGGAAGGTGAAACATTTCAGCTTAGTCCCCTGTGAGCCAGTCAGGGGCCAAGTCTAGAAAGGCTCGGAGCCTGTGTCTGTCCAATGTCATTTCGTTCTGTTCCAGCCAAGCTCCTCTGGATCCCAGCTGGGAAAAGAGGACTTCAGATCTAGTCAGATCTATTCATCGCAGCTTCCGTAGTTCACCATGAGGCAGGTAATAGCCCAGGCGTCGTCTCTGGAGCTCATAGTCGCCCTCCTTCTTCTGCCAGCAGACAGTGACTTGTGAGGTGAGGAGAGCGCATCAGAATGATCCAGTCAGCTGCCCAGTGTGGGAGACTCCAAGGGAAGGAGATGCCATAGCCACAGAGACCCGATGCCTCCTGTGTCTCCCTCTTCCTTTTGTCCACTTAATTTTCACCCTCAGTCCTTCTTTTCCTTTCCTTTTCCCTCTTTCGGCTCTCTCTCCCTCTCTTTCCCCTACATGCTCTAGCTTAATTGAGGTATTAACGACATACAGTAAACTACATACATTTAAAGTGAACAATTTGATACATTTTGATTATAACTTATTCACCCAACACCACAATCAAGAAAAGGAATGCCTATCCTCCCCAAATTTCCTCGTGCTCATTTTAATTCCTCCTTCCCTGCCATTTGCAAACACATTCTCATTCCCAGGCAGCCAGTGATCCGGTATATGTCCCTATAGATTTTCCTGTATTTTCCAAGGATTTTTATAAATGGGATCATATACTATGTACTCATTTTTTACTGGCTTCTTTCACTCTGCATAATTATTTTGAGATTTATGCTTGTCATTGCATGTACTATGAATTCATTCCTATCCCCAACCCTTCCCTGGCAGCACTGTGCACACACCCGAGTGCTTCCCAGGTTGTAGTGAGAGCCAATAGTACTGCTGCACCCCCAAAACTAGGAATGCACCTTGGTGCAACTCTGGGAGATGTTGGCGGCAGCCCTGGACCCGCAAATGAATGCTTTCCGGGATGGTTGGAAAGCCCACCATGCCACTGCAGTCCCAATGATTGGCCAATGCTCAGAATCCATGAAGAAGTCCCACCCACCAAGCACAGAGGCTGGCATGAGCATAAGAAAAGGCAGCAGCAGATATATGCGCACATGCAAATGCTTTCCCAGATGGCACAAATACCCATAGTAGTGCTGCGGTCTCACAACTGGGTAGGTGCTTCCATGTGGTGGCAGCTCTGAGCCCAGTGTGAATGCTTTCTGGGCGGATGGGAACACCCACTGTACCCACGCAACTTCCAGCATATGCAGTGGGATCACAAACAAAGCTCATGCTTCCCCCACAGCAGTAGCAGGTGGAATCTGCGGCCTGATACTACCACAAATATGCAGGCAAAAGATTAGTTCATCAAACACCATAAGAAACTACACTAACAATTCAGAGCAGAAGGAAATGACAAATCTCCAGATATGAACCTTGAAGTCACAGAAATTTACAAACTAAATGACAGAGAATTCAAAATAACTGTCATTAAAGAAACTCACCAAGTTACAAGAATGTTCAGACAGTTCAATAAACTCAGGAATAAAATTAATGAGGAAAAGGAATACTTAATCAAAGAGACTGAAACTGTTTTAAAAAAAACAAGCAGAAATTCTGGATATGAACATAATTAATGAGATAAAAAAGAATCTAGAATCCTTAAAAAACAGAGCTGATATTATGGATGAAAGAATTAGTGATGTAGAGGATAGAAATATAGAAATGCTTCCAGTGGATGAGGAGAGAGGACTCAGAGTTTTAAAAAATGAAGGAATTCTTGGAGAAATATATGACTCAATTATAAAAACAATCTAAGAATTATATGTATCCCAGAGGGAGAAAAGAGGGAGAAATGAGCAGAGAGCTTGTTCAAAGAAATAATAGCTGAGAACTTCCAAAACCTGGGGAAGAACCAGAATTACAAATACATGAAGCCAACAGAACGCCTAATTACATCAATGCTAAAAGACCTTCTCCAAGACATATAATAGTAAAATTGGCAAAAGACAATGACAAAGAAAAAATATTAAGGGAAGCAAGACAGAAGAAAATAACCTACAAAGGAACACCTATCAGGCTTTCAGCATATTTCTTGGCAGAAATTTTACAGGCAAGGAAAGAATGGAATGATATATTAAAAATACTGAAAGACAAAAACTTTCAGCCAAGAATACTCTATCCAGTGAGACGATCCTTATGATACAATAGAGAAATAAAAGTGTTCCCAGATAAACAAAGGCTGAGAGAGTTCAACGCCACTAGATCTCCCATACAAGCAATGATCAAGAACGTCCTCATACCTGAAACAAAAAGAAGGCAAATGTCTACAAAGCTTTGGGCAAAGAGATAAATAGACAGACAAAATCAGAAAGCTACAGCTCTGCTTCACAACAGGGTAGCAAATACTTAATTATAACTTAAAAGAAGAAGGGAAGGAAAGCATCAGAAGTAACTATAAACACTTCAGCTTAGTCACAAACGCACAACACAAAAATGAATAACTTGTGACAACAATAACTCAGAAGGAGAAGAGGAAAGGGATGGAACCTGCTTAGGCTAATGGAGATAAGAGGCTTTCAGAAGATGGACTATGTCATCTATGAGATCTTCATACAACCTCACAGTAACCAGCAAACAGAAAATCAGAGCAGAGCCATAGATCATAAAAAAAGAGAAAACCTCCACAGAAAACCCCCAAAATTAAATGGTAGTCAGAAACAGAAAGGAAGAGAAACAATGGAAATATAGATTAGGTGGGATTAAGCCCTCATGTATCAATAATCACTCTAAATGTAAATCGATTGAATTCTCCAATCAACAGACATAGAGTGGTGGGGTGGATTAGAAAACAAGACCCAACAATACGCTGCCTCCAGGAAACACATCAGAGCACTAAAAACAAACAGGCTCAGAATGAATGGATGGGAGACAATACTGCAAGAAAATGGCAAATAAAAGAAAGTAGATGTTTCCATACTTATATCAGACAGAGCAGACTTCAAGATAAAAAAGACTATGAGAGACAAAGAGGAGCAGTATATAATGATAAAGCGGACTTTCCACCAAGGGGACATAACACTTATAAAGATATATGCACCTAACACAGCAGCACAACAGAATATAAAGCAACTATCAATAGACCTAAAGGGAGAAATTAACAGCAACACAATAATAGCAGGGAAACTGAACAACCCACTTACATCCATGGATAGATCATGTATAGAAAGGCAACAAGTAAATAGTGGAATTAAATGAAACATATGATCAGATGAACTTAATCGATATAGAGAGAGCATACCCTCCCAAAAAAGGTGGATACATATTCTTCTTAAGTGCACATGGAACCTTTTCAAAGATATACCATATGTTGTGAAACAAGGCAAGCCTGAATAAATTTAAGATTGAAATCATATCAAGCTTCTTTTCTGACCACAATGCTATGACACCATAAATCAACTACAAGACAAAAGATGGGGAAGTTACAAATATGTGGAGACTAAAGAACACCCGACTGAAGAAACATTGGATCAATGAACAAACCAAAGGAGAAATCAGAAATTACCTGAAGACAAATGAAAATGAAAAGACAACAAAACAACTCTTATGGGATGCAGCAAAAGCAGTTCTAAGAAGGAAATTCATAGCAATACAAGCGCACCTCAACAAACAAGAAAAATACCAAATAAGTAACCTTAAACTACACCTAATAGAACCAGAAAATGAAGAACAAATGAAACCCAAAGTCAGCAGAATGAGGGAAATAATAACAATTAGAGCAGAAATAAATGAAATAGAGACTAAAAAAACAGTAGAAAGGATCAATGAAACAAAGAACTGGTTCTTTCTGAAGATTGAAACAAAACTGACAGACCCTTAGCCAGACTCACTAAGAAAAAATGAGAGAAGCCTCAAAGACATAAAATTGGAAATGAAAGAGGAGAAATTGCAACAGATACCACAGAAATCCAAAGGACAATAAGAGAATACACTGAACAACTTACATGCCACCAAATTGGATAACCTAAAAGAAATAGATAAATTATTAGATTCATACAACCTCCCAAAACTGATTCAAGAAGAAATAGAGAAAATGAACAGACCAATCACAAGTAAAGAGATCAAAATGGTCATCAGAAACCTCCCAAAAAACAAAAGTCCAGGACCAGATGTCTTCTCTGGAGAATTCTACCAAATATTCAAACAAGATTTAATACCTATGCTTCTCAAACTATTCCAAACAGTTGAAGAAGATGGAACACTTCTTAATTCGTTCTATGAGGCCAACATCACCCTGACAGCAAAAGCAGGCTAGGACAGCACAAAGAAGGAATAGTACAGGCCAATATCACTGATGAACACAGATGCAAAAATCCTCAACTAAATATCAGCAAATGGAACACAGCAATATATTAAAAGGATCATATACCATGATCAAGTGGAATTTATACCAGGGATGCAGGGATGGTTCAACATCCGCAAATCAATCAATGTGATACACCACATTAACAAAATGAGGAATAAAAATCACATGATCCTCTCCACAGATGCAGAGAAAGGATTTGACAAGATCCAACATGCATTTATGATAAAAACTCTCAATAAAATGGGTATAGAAGGAAAGTACCTCAACACAATAAAGGCCATACATCACAAACCCACAGCCAACATCATACTTAATGGCAAAAAAATTAAAGCCATTCCTCTGAGAACAGGAAGAAGACAAATATGTCCATTCTCGCCACTCGCATTCAACATAGTACTGGAGGTTTTGACCAGAGAAATTAGGCTGGAATAAGAAATAAAATGAATCCAATTGGAAAAGAAGAAATGAAATTCTTACTGTTTGCAAATGACATGATTGTAAATATAGAAAACCCTAAATAATCCATCAGAAAAATACTAGAAATAATCAACAACTACAGCAAAGTTGCAGCGTACAAAATCAACTTACAAAAAGCAGTTGCATTTCTATACTCTAATAATGAACTAACAGAAAGAGAACTCAAGAATACAATCCCATTTACAATTGCAACCAAAAGAAAAAAGTGTCTAGGGATAAATTTAACCGAAGAGGTTAAAGACCTATACAATGAAAACTATAAGACATTATTGAAAGAAATCTATGATGACCTGAAGTATTGGGAAGATATTCCATGCACATGGATTGGAAGAATAAACACAGTTAAAATTTCCATATTACCTAAAGTAATCTACAGATTCAAAGCAATCCCAATCAGAATCCCAATGACATTCTTCATAGAAACAGAACACAGAATCCTAAAATATATACGGAATAACAAAAGACCTCAAATAGCCAAAGAAATCCTGAGAAGACAGAACAAAGCTGGAGGCATCACAATCCTAACTTGAAAATATATTACATAGCTAAAGTAATAAAAATGGCACGGTACTGGCACAAAAACAGACTCATAGATCAATGGAACAGAACTGAAAGCCCAGAAAGAAAACCACACATCTGTGGTCAGTTAATCTCTGACAAGGGAGCCAAGATCATACAATGGAGAAAGGAAAGTCTCTTCAATAAATGCTGTTGGGAAAACTGGACAGCCACATGCAAATGAGTGAAAGTAGATCATTATCTTCCACCATACACAAAAATTAACTCGAAATGGATAAAAGACTTGACTCTAACACTTGAAATCATAAAACTCCTAGAAGAAAATATATGGAGTACAGTCTTTGACATCGGTCTTAGCTGCTCCCTTCCCAATACCATGTCTACTCAGGCAAGGGAAAGAAAAGAAAAAATATACAAATGGGACTACATGAGACTAAAAGGCTTCTGCAAGGCAAAGGAAACGATGAACACAACGAAAAGACAGGGCCAGCCCCATGGCTTAGTGGTTAAGTGCGCGAGCTCCGCTACTGATGGCCCAGGTTCGGATCCCAGACGCGCACAGACGCACCACATGTCCGGCCATGCTGAGGCCGCGTCCCACATACAGCAACTAGAAGGATGTGCAACTATGACATACAACTATCAACTGGGACTTTGGGGAAAAAAAAAAGGAGGAGGATTAGCAATAGATGTTAGCTCAGAGCCGGTCTTCCTCAGAAAAAAAGAGGAGGATTAGCACGGATGTTAGCTCAGAGCTGATCTTCCTCCAAAAAAAAAAAAAAAACAACGAAAAGACATCCCACGATCTGGGAGAAAATATTTGCAAATCATATATCTGACAAGGGGTTAATCTCCAAAATATATAAACAACTCATACACACAACAACAACAAAAAAGATAATCCAATCTAAAAATGGGCAGAGGATATGAACAGACATTTTTCCAAAGAAGATATACAGAAGCCCAACAGGCACATGAAAAGATGTATAACATCACTAATTATTAGGAATATTCAAATCAAAACTACAATGAGAGATCACCTTACACCTGTCAGAATGGCTATAACTCCCAAGACAAAAAATAACAACTGTTGGAGAGGATAAGGAGAAGAGAGCACCCTCACACACTGCTGGTGGGAATGCAAACTGGTGCAGCCACCAGTGAAAACAGTATGGAAATTTCTCAAAAAATTAAAAATAGAAATACCATACCTTCCAACTATCCCACTACTGGGTATTTATCCAAAGAATTTGAAATCAACAATTCAAAGAGATTTACACACCCCTGTGTTCACTGCGGCATTATTCACAATAGCCAAGACATGGAAGCACCCCAAGTGCCCTGCTACAGATGAATGGATAAAGAAGATATGGTATGTATTATATACAATGGAATACTACTCAGCCAGAAAATAAGACAAGATCATCCTGTTTGCAACAACCTGGATGGACCTTAGGGTATGATGTTAAATGAAATAAGCCAGACAAATAAATATGCATGATTTCACTCACATGTAGAAGATAAACATACACAGGGATAAAGAGAAAAGATTAGTGCTTGCCAGAGTGGAAGGGGGCTGGGTGTTGAGTGAAAAAGTTAAAGGGGCACATGTGCATGGTATGGATAAAAGTCAGACTACTGGTGGTAAGCACGATGCAGTCTATACAGAAATTCACAAATAATAATGAACACCCAAAATTACACAATGTTAAAACCCTTTATAATTTCAATAAAATAATTAAAAAAGAAAAAAAATAATTCATTCCTTTTTATGGTTGAATAGTATTCCACTGTGGGGATATACCACACTTTGTGTATCTGTTCACCAGTAGATGGACATTTGGGTTGTTTTCCGTTTTTGTCTACTATAAATAGGTTGTTATCAACATGTGTGTACAAGTCTGTGTATAGACATATGTGTTTATTTCCCTTAGATGGATTCTTAGGAGAGGAATGGCTGGGTAGGCTTATGTAATTATTACAGATGCATCCAAGCTATTTTTCACCAGCACTGATGAGAGTTTCAGTGACTTGACATCTTCAACAACACTTGCTATAGTCAGTTTTTTTAATTTTAGCCATTCTCAAGTGTGGTGGAATCTCATGATGACTGTCACTTACATTTCCCAAATGACTCATGTTGTGAAGGAGAAGGCAAGCCACACACAGACTGGGAGAAAACATCCACAAAACATATCCCTAGAAAAGGATGTGTATTTATAATATATAAAGAGCTCTTACAACACAATAGTAAGAAGAGAAGCAACATGTAATGGCTTACCAGGAGACAGCAGATCAGGCCTGTGATGAGCACCAGGAGTCCCGCCAAGCAGATGAGGATGAGGGCCCAGAACGGGAGGTCTGGGGAGACAAATGGTGGGGTGAGCCACGTCTTGTCATGGCCCCAGGGTTCCTGGTGACCCCACTGTGCCTCAACCCACCTTGACAAGGGTTGGCCAACATTCTCCATCATCCAAGACACTGTGCTCATGGTTCTCTTCGATGAGACACAGCATCAAGATACTCGTCCCCTACCATGGGCTGGGGCTTCCTGCAGGTTTACCAGGCTTCTCAGTCAAGGTGTCATCTCTATTGGGAGAATATTCTGGAAGTGAATGAAATGGAGAATGCATGTGAGTGTGTTTCACTCTTTTTAATAAAACTTTTTAGACACAGAAAAATAAAGGGAACAGTCTCATAAACATCCATCATCTAGATTTAACAATGTATATTCCATCCAATTAAAACAATATTTCATCAATGTATAAATTATTAACACTTGCCACCCTTGATTCATCCCATGTTTTCAATGAAATATTAAAGTCAAGTAGACATCATCATGTTTCACCCCATTTTAGTTTCCATCTCTAAAAAGTGAGCACACTTTGCTACAAAATCCAAGACCATTATCACAGAACAAAAGTTTAATAAATTAAACCAAATTCATACCTCTGGGCACAGAGGACTGAATTTGGGCTGGACTTTCTTATGATAGTCGGGGGGAGAATGGGTCATCACAGTTGGCAAGCCTATGGGATCTCTCTAAATTTGTAAAATCCCACTCAAATGTGTTCTTCCATGCCTGGAAACACATCATCCCCTTCTCCTTTATCTATTTGCTTAATATTCATTTTCTAGGATTAATCTACAATGTAATATCCTGCAGGAAGTCTTCTCTGATTACCGCCTCCAAGTATGAGTTTGTTCACATCAAATAATTGATAAGTTTCAATTCTCTCTTTCTGTTACTGCCAGCTACAACATAAACTCCAGGAGGGGAGGACACACAACACCCAGTGGGCATGGGGGGAGGGGTGCAGGTCCCCCTACTTGTACCTCTATCCAGACAAACTCTTAGAGGTGTGCTGTCTGATATGGAGCAGCAACAAGTCTCTTTTTGAATTAAAATTAATTTTAGTTAAATAAAATAAAAAAATCTAGTACCTCAGTAACATTAAAAATCAGTAACAATAAAGACCAGTCACAATACCATCCTTCGAGTACTCAACAGCCACATGCGGCTATGCACTGGAGAGCACAGATATAGAACATTCCACCACTGCAGAAAGTTCTAGCACATTGATGCTCATCTAGAGTGGGACTTGGCAAACTATAGCCTGTGGATCAGAAACCACATGACCCCCAAACCTGTAAGTCTGCTTCACACACAGCTGGAGGCCCTCACTGACCATCTGGCCCAGTGGCTTTCAGTGCAGAGATAAGGAAACAAAAGTCCAGAGAGGGGAGGTGACTAGCTTGAGGTCACAGAGCTGTCTAGGAGAAGGTGACGGCCTCTTATATTACACTGGTGTCCTTTTCTCTCTCTCAATGGTGGGTAAAGACTGGGGGACTATGCCACCTCCTGCCAGCCTGAGAAAGTTCAATGCTCTCTCAGCCCCAGGCATCCAGAGTCCCCAGAAAGGCCTCACTTCCTTTCCCAATGACCAGGGAGCCTTACCATCTCCAAGGACACTCTTCCTGTCCAGGGTCAAGTTCTGCAGCTGGGTGCATTCTGGGTCAGCTGCAGGAATTCCTCATAGATGGTAACTCTGTCCAGTCTCTGTGCCAAGGTGGCAAGGTACACAGGGAGTCCACTCCAGTGTGGTTACTGTGGGGGACAGACCTGGAAGGGCACAAGGGATGAACAAGGGTGTCTAGAATTCTACCCTGATTCTAGATTCCCTGTTTCTGGGTCCTGTCCAAGATAACTTTCTGCAATAATGTAAACATTTGTCTGCACTACCAAATACACTCATTATTAGCCCCATGTTGTTATCAAGCACTTAAAATGTGGCTAGTGTGTGTGAGTGAGGAACTGAATTTCTCATGTAATTTCATTTTAAGTAATTAATTTATAAATAAATAACCACAGGGAGAACATTTTTGAAACATTTGAGAAAGGACTTCTGCAAATGCATAAAAACAATGAGAACACTGGTAAAAATGGTCAAAATCAACTTTTCAGAAGTCTAGAAATTAATCAACGGCTTGTAAGAATCTGAGGAGGGTTTAGTGAAGAAACATGGTGGAATCTTGATAACGGGAGCAAACTTCGTGGCATTATAACTTGCACTATTCCCATCTTGCTCTCACAATGTCCTCCATAACTTTGAAAACCATCAGTCTCAGAACCATGGTAGCTGAGACAACCAGCAGCCAAGCAGCCATAATGGGTTTGGAGCTCTGAAAAGACCCATCCCCATCGAACTGTCACTAGCTGACCTGTCTGGCAGGTTTCCGAAAATGCCTCATGTTCAGGGCTTGATGTTACTTGAATCAGAGCTTGCCCAGGGAGGAAAGTCTGTCCCCAGGACACTGCTAAAAATATTCAGGGCTAATTGTTTTCTATTGTAGTTGCCTGAGGGAGTGACACCAGCTGAGACAGGCAAGAGGTGAGCCAAAAACTTAGAAGAAAAATTGGGGGAATGAGATGTCCACAGGGGGCTTTGAAAAGCTCCAGTGTATTTGCGGGCATCTAGAAGGCCACAAGGGCTCAGGGCTGTGGCACGCCCAGGAAAGACTTGAGAACATCTTAATCTCTCACCTCTAGTTGAAGGGTTGGCTTAATATCTGAAAACTTGACTATGTATTACACAATATTAATAGAATGAGGGCCAATACCACGCAATCTCGACCACATATACAGAAAAGAATTTCACAAAATACAACGCCCTTCATGTCTAAAAAAGAAAACACTCAACAAATTAGGAATAGAAAAAACCTTTCTCAACCTATAAACAGCATCGATGAAAAACCCACGGCTAACACCATATTCAATGGTGAAAGACTGAAAATTTCCCCCTAAGACCAGGGACAAGACAATGATGTCTTCCCATATCTCGTATGTTAATCACAGGTACTAGAGGTTCTAATGAGGGCAATTAGGCAAGAAAAAGGAATAAAAGAAACCCAGATTGGAAGGGAAGAGGTCAAACTATTTGTTTTGCAGATGAGAAGATATTGTATATAGAAAAACCTGAAAAATACACTCCTCCCCACACATAATATATGACTCGTATCCTAATAGTTGTATAAAAAATTTAAATTGCCCCATGTGGTTAGTGGCTCCACTATTGGAGAGCACAGTTAGACTGTTGATATTTGTTGAAAGTCTCCAGAAGAGGAGGAGGAGGAGGATGCTGGAGGTTGGTGGCACCAAATATTAATGCTTTTCTCATCCCCCAAAAACCTATGGAAGGAGACGTTAGGATTAGCTGACAGGGATGGGGGGCAGAATGGGCACGATGTAAGTGACTTCCAGATCAATGATGTGTCACGGGAGCTCAGAGTCATCAGCCACCAGCTCAGCCAATGCTTCCAATCTCCTCAACCTACATCAAGTTGGTGACCAGGCAGGAGTGAAATATGTCTCAAAGCTGGCTGCCTCTGTAGAGCTTGGTGACCTAGAACAAACGCGAGGGAGAGTGGGTGAGGTGAAGGTCTCCTGGGGATGCAGGGGGCCACTGGAGCCAGTGAAAGATCACAGACCTTGGGGCAAGGGAGACCTGACTTCAAATCCTGGCTCTGTCCCTAACTCACTATGTGACCTTAGGCACAATACTCCCATTTCTGAGCTTCAGTTTACCCATGTGAGAAATGGGGAAGGCAGCTAGGACATCACCCCTGGACACTGAGAGAACTCAGACATGCAGGGAAAGTGAAGGGTTGAAACAATCACGTAACAGATGTAAGTCAGATGGAGGAATGACGGTGCCCTCAGGGCAAGGAGAGACGGGAGTGGGAGACCCCACCTGGTCCTGGGTGTCTCTCAGCAGGGCGGAGTACTCCGAGGATGTGGGCTCCGAGATGCTGAGGTTCCAGCTGATGATGCGGAAATGTAGCTGGTGCTCTCTCTTGATGGATAAACTCTGGGCTGCAGAGCCTGGAGCCACCGAGAGGAAGAGCAGACAGGTGGAGACTCTCAGCTCCCAGCACAGAGGCATGGTGGCCCACGGGGTCAGGGTGGTGGGTGCAGACAGCGTCCACACAGGTGGCTGCCCCATCCTTCTCAGGCCTGGGGAGAGAGGGATGTGGGGACTCTAGAGAGAGGTCCTGAAACCTCTGGGGGTGGGGGCCAGAACAGGAAGGAGGAAATGGGAGGACAGTGGGGAGACAGAGAGGGGTGGTCACAAAAGTGGTCATTAGGGGCAAATGCTCAGGGGAGGGTCTCACCTGAGGGAGACCAGTCTGCAACTCGAGTAGAAGGGGCCCAGGCTGCTCTTCTTGAACAATGATCCAGCTGGGGAGGAAGGAGGAGGAGGAGGAGCAGGAGGGACAGGGATTGGGGGAGGGGCTGGGTGGGATTTAACCCACCAGGAGCTGCTGGGACCAGGGTCTCACCAGGCTCTGCAGGACCCTCTCAGTGGAGTTGAACGTGGCTGAGCCGTTGCTCATGTGTGATGAATACCGGAGGGTGGAGATGGTGACGTTGACTGTGAGGGTCTTCAGGTTGTGCCCCAAAGCTGCAAGATGAGAGGGAGAGCGATGGCCATCTCTGAAAGCTGGCCTGAGACCACACCAGAGTCCTGCACTCATTATAATCTGTCGTCTTCTGTCCCAGTGGCACCACCACCCACCCGTGTGGTCACCCAAGTCAGAACCAGCATATCTGCTCAGCTCCTCCTCCCTCCCAGTAACACCCATTCACCTTGCACACTGGTCCTCACATACACTCCCTCTCTCCATCCCTGTCCTAGCTCAGGTCTTAACTTCCTTCACCCGGACCAACACCCCAGCAGGCTCACTGGATGCTCTGTCTAAAGGATGTTCTACATGGACTACTAGAAGAATCTTTCTGAAATGAATACCTCACTAGGGCCACCACTGCTCTAGTACCACCCATGGCTCCCTATGGCCTTCAGTGTTTAGTTCAACCTTCTTGACCTGGCACTCAAGGCTCTACTCAATCTGGCTCCTGCTGACCTTTCAGTCTCATTTTATCCATCTACTGCGGGTTAAACATTATGCTTCATGCAACCCAAATTCGTTTCAATTCTCCCCATATGGCATGTTGTTTCTGGCCGGAGCCTTTGCTCATGGAATCCTCTCTGCCAGGAAAACCCTTCATCCTCTATTTGCCAGGGTCCCTCCTACTCATTCTTAAAGACTTCATTCTGGTGAAACTTTCTCTAGCAAGCTCCTTCCCTCCAAATTATGCCAGGTGCCTCTCCCCGAAATATCCCACATTGTATTATAATGGTGTGTTAATTTCACAAGACTAGGGGCTCTCTGATGGCTGGCCTTAGACTGAATCGTTGGTATAATCTTTGTGATCAGCATGATTGCACTAAAACCAGAATTTCACACCCTGGCTTCCCAGCTCCTGGATCACACCTGGCTAATGGGGAGTGGGGCCAGAGAGCTTCTCTTGGGAAGGAAAAGTGTTTCCCAGATACCTGTGGTGGCTTCTGGTGGCACAGGTGATGATCAAGTATGCAGGGACGTGGTGGCCGGCTCGGGAGCTGTGGATAAGGCTGTCATCAGGGAGGGACAGAGTGGGAGGAGACCCGAGGCTCACACGGGCTCCAGCACTGGCTGTCTCAGGACCACCATTCACAGGTGAAGCATAAATGAGAGTGAGGGGACCGGTGACTGTGTGAGTAGAGGGATGAGCAAGCCTGTGGATGAGAGGAGCCCAAGAGAGAGAGATAGGTGAACAAGAGTGACTGAACTCGGAGGAGAGACAGATATGCAGAAAAATGGGCAGATGGATGGGATACCTGGAAAAGGAGGACCAAGGGCGGGGCTTTAGGAGAATTAAAGTGAAAACCACGTGGGGTCAGAATGTGGTGGAGAACATGTCTGTGTCTAAGGCTTTCTCACACTGGGCTGGGACTCTCCACCAGAACCTGGGAGGGAGAGAAGGGATGAGTTAGGGCCCTTCCAGGTGCTTCCCTCACCAAGGACAGCAGGTGAAGGAGAACAAGTGCCCCCCAACCCCAAATGCAGATGGGACACAGGAGATCAGGGCCAGGAATACTCACTGTTGGTAGTCGGGGCCACGGCTCCATAGGTGTAACCTGTGGAGAGAAGGCGAGAGGAGCTGAGCAAGAGTTGGGGTGAACATAAAGAATTAAGGGAGAGGAAGGATGTAGGGACCTTTGTGGGAAAAGCAGAGGGGAAAGCAGAGGGGACGAGTGGAGGGGTGTTCAGGGGGAAGGCAATAAGATGGAATGTGGCTGGACCCAGTGATCACACAGTGATGAGAAGACTGAACCCAGAGCAGGAGGATAGAGAGATGGATCATAGCTCACTTTAGAGCAATGTAGGGAACACTGAACAGACAGCATGGCTGTAGGACAGCCCCTCACCACTGAAGTAGAGGCTGTCCCAGTCCAGGGTGAAGGAGCCCAGGTGGGTGACGCACTGAGTCTCATGGCTCAGCTCCCAGTAGAGTCACTCTCTGTCCAGCCCGGGACCTGCGGGGGTCAGAGTGGAAGGTGCAGATGATGTCCACCCCAGTGGCTACCCCACCCTTCTCAAGCCTGGGGGAGGAAGATCATGGGGATGTGGAATACTGAGCAGGGGTCATTCTGGGTGTGGAAAGCGAGAGGGGAAGGGAGGAAGGTGATGGAGATGCTGAAGGGGCTGCTCTGATGCCTGCAGGGGCTCTCCTAGGTGTCTCCCGTGTGAGACAACCCCCTCACAAGTAAGGCCTGACTTCTTTTAGGATGTGGAAGGGGGGGCCTGTGAGTGGCAAAGAGGGGTGAACACACAGACCTGGGTGAGGGGGCGCCTGCAGGTCTGCACAGACAGCAGCGAGAACAGTCAGTGCCCTGTGCCATCTGACACATGCAGGCAAGAAAGTACCGTTATGTTCTCTCGGTTCTACACTCCATGGTCTTTTCTTTCTACTTCTTTCCTACTCCACAGCCATCACCCAGGCCTAGGGAACAATCATCTTATTCCTAATCTTATTCCCAGCACCTCCCATCTTGCCTATTAAGTCTTCATTCTTAACCATGAAGTCCATTTTAACCCACATGCTTAGACCAAACGCTAATCACATCATCCTTCTACTCGCATCTCTCCAGAGTCTTCCCACTGGTCTTAGAACAGAGTCCCAAGTCACCCCTGATCTGGTCCTGCCTGTCCCCCCTCGCTGGTGTGGCTCACACCCCTCCCCCTGTGTTGACTCGGCTCAGCCATCCTTCTTCTCAGTTCATGGACACACCAGGCTCTCTGCTTCAGGGGTGTCCTCATGCGGGTCCCTCTGCCTGAAACGCTCTCTTGAACACACTCCCACACCCTCACTCCAGTCTAACCCTCCGACTAGCTAAATCCAGTCCCAACTCCAGCTCTCAAGCTAAATATCAGTCCTTCTCAAGAGGGCTTCTCTGCCCCCTCAGGTGGATTCCCCTTGTGCCAAACTCCCACATCACTCTCATCATTAACTTTTCAAAATCCAAATTCCCAAATACAATATAAATTCCATGGAGGTGGGACAAGGTCTCTCTGGTTCTCCAGGGCCCCATGCATGTGTCCCAGGGCCTGGCTCATGAGATGAGGAACCATCCCGGTTTGTCTAGGACTGCCCTGGTTTGAACACTAAACGTCCTGTGTCCTGGAAAACCCCACTGTCCTGAATAAACGAGGATGGTTGGTCACCATTAATTATACACTCAGAGACTATCTATTGCATGACAAGCACACATTCCCCTCAAGAACATCACAGGAAAGCTAGAATGAAAAAGGCACACACACATACACACACAATTAGTAGAGGCCAACAACTAAATACAAAATTACTTAACAAGATTCTCTGCAACGTGAATCACCAGACCGTTATTTCAGAAAAGTTTCAAGAAACAAAGTTAATTCCCTTTAGAAGGCAAGGTGGAGAGGACAGTCTTTTTGGAGACTAGCGCCCTTCCCTTCAATCTACAGTGTTGCTTAGTACTCCTCCAAATGATTTGAAATGTCATAAAGAAAAAAATGCTCAAAATAAATCTGGCTACTGGCAAATTCAATTTTAAATTTGTTATTAATACAAAGAAGTTCCAATCATCTTTTTCCCTGAATGCTCCTTTATTTCAAATTTATGTGGAGGATTTATAGGACTTTAGAAATCAAATTGAATGGGTCTAAGGAATGTTGCTGAGTATCCCTGCTAATATTTCATGGGATGTCTTCTAATACTACATACACACGCAAAACATTTCTGTATTTATATTATATATAAATCCTGACTTTTGAGTATTATGCAATGCAAGTAAATCTATATTTTCTACTATAATACACATTTGCAGTTATTTAGGTTTGTTTCATGTGGTTTTATTTGCATATAACTGTACTTACTGAAATATTTACCACACAGAACCACACACAGCTTACCATCTTTCCATCCATCAAACATCAATAATTTTTCTCAAGATACCTTCACTCTCAGTGACTCCAGGTGGTGACAACCCGAGCCCAGGAAAGCTCACTAGCAGGTCTTCTGCACAGCGGAGGCTGCCGGAACCTGTTGGTACCAGGTCCACAGGGTACTCACCTGGTCACACAGAAATCCATGGATCAGCAAGGACAGGTGGACCCTGAGCCTGGTTTCACCTCAAACTTGAGCTCCACGGATGCTTTTCGTGTCTGAGGGGGGAAATAAAAGCGCAAACAACTTTTGAGGCCTTTTATAGGGTGTTGGATGGAAAGGCCACCCCATTCACTTTTCTTTTTTTGTATTTACTGATTTAACTGTAACTATTGGCTGTGGCTGGATTTTCCCGATTCCTATCCAGCCACCTGCTGCTCCCCGAGATGGGAGAAAACAGCTTCGTGCTGTGTGCACTTGAGTCGCTCAACTCACTTGGCTGGACAGAGACTTTTTGGTGACTCTGGACCCTTTAAACAAGCTTGTCATTTAGGGACCTTTTAAGTGACTCACTGACTTGTCAACAATTTCCACACTTCATTCAGGGCTCGGGAGATTTTCAGACCCTGGAGAGGTTTCCCAACCTCGGCACAACTGACATTTGGGGCAGGATAATTCTCTGTCGTGCCGTCCTGGGCCCTGGAGGACACTGAGCAGCATTCCTGCCTCTCCCTCTAGATGCCAGGAGCGCCCCCATTAGTAACAACCCAAACATCGCATCCAGAAGCGGCTAAAGCCCCCTGGGGACAAAATCACATGGAGGACGATGACGGGGACTTTGAGGAGGGGACGGTAGCGCCCGGAGCCAGGAGGAACAGCAGCCTCGGGGGCCCTGAGCGAACAGCCCAGGGGAAACGGGGCTCCAGGAGGACGGAGGGACGCCGGGCCCTGACAGGGCTGCCCGCGGCCCAGGCCCCTCCCTGGACCGCAACTGGAGCCGGGACCGCCCGCCACTCACCGAGCCTCGCCCCCTGAGGGCGAACGTCCACGGGAATGCAGTCAGAGCCAAGAAGACGGAACACACTGCGCAGAACGCCCGCTCCATCCACGGCGCCGCCCGCGCTTCCGGTGCCGGTCTCGGGAGGGCGTTCAGGGAGGACGAACGTTTGGGGGCTGCGGGTTGAGGGGGCGGGCGGGGCGAGGCCGCGCACCCCAGCCTCGGGGGAGGTGTCTAGTTTCTAGAGTGAGTGAGAAGCTGGAAAGCGGGCTGGGTCAGCATCAGGGACAGGGACAAAATCTAGGGGCGGGGCTGTGTGCGGGAACCAGTTCTAGGGGCGGGCTGTGGGCGGGGACAAGGCTGTGAGTGACAGCAGGCCGGGAAGGCAGTTCTATGGGCGGGAAGAAGGGTGCAGGCAGGGCAATGAGCCGGGACCAGGCTGTGGGCGGGGACGAGGTTGTGGGCGGAGCCAGGCCCAAACGTTGTGGGTGGAGACCAGTTCCAGGGGCTGGAAGAGGCGGGGGTGTGGCTGGAATAAGTCAGGCAGACTTCACAGGGGGAGGAAATCAGCTCCAGGCGTGTGGCTGGAGGCGAGGCTTTCCGTGGACCCCTAGACTGTACAGGTAGCTGGATGTTGAACAGCTTTTCTTCAATCCTTTCCCCACCTTTACACAGCCTCATAGAATGATGTGCCCATATTTAGAATTCTAAATTTTTTGTGCATTGCTGTTCTTAATTTAGTTAAAAAATTGGATCATATATTCACATTTCTCTACAACTTGTTGTTCCAAGCCAGTAGATAAGGATATAAAGCTACTTTAATTTTAAAAATCTGGGGGGAGAGAGGCCTACGTCGTAGGTGCACATATAGGAAAACTTCAAAGAGTGGTGCAAAGTCAATAAAATATTCTCACTCTACCACTGTCTCCCGGTACTTTTGCACAGAGATAAAAATCCTTTCCTCCTATATCCTTCCAGACATACTGCGTATATGTGGGACAGTGTATATGTTCAAGCCCAAGAGGGATGTCCCCAAGCAAAACCTGAAACCCATGAATTGTCTCATGCATCAGAAGTTAATGAGAAGAGATTTAATTTTCTGGTGGAAGGAGATGAACCAGTGATGAATCCATAGGAAGACAACAAAGAAACAAGAGACTTTTACCATTTAAAAGGTCAAAGGAAAAAGTGAGAAAGAAAATGTATTCATACTATCTGATGTAGCACATCTCTGGATAAGATTCATATGCTATAAAATGGTAAACACTTATGTCATAAAACAGTAGACATTGAATTTTGATTTATCCTAATTCATTAAATAGTTATATTGGGCAAGGGGAATTATGTTTTTAACATATGTAAGAACTCTTCATGCTGATTTTTTCAGAGAAGAAATAAACTATAAATAGTCAAAAGCTGAAAAATGAAAAAGCTGTATGAGTAGCTATTTTAGAAATATAGATTTTAAACCAGAAAATTAAAGAAGTTGTTTTTGGGACCAGAGTCAAGAGTGGGGAAGGTAGCTTTACATTATAAGGCTTGGAGTATTATTTGAGAGATGTGCGTATACATACACACACACGGGAGTCTGAAATTTTATTCCAAAGGGATCATCTAACTCTACAAAGAATTTGTAAAAAGGATTCACTTTACAAGAGTAGAACGTATTTTGAAAACTGCAGACTTCAAGCATTAAAAAAGCTGTCATCATCCCGGTGGAAAAATGAATGGGGCATCACTTTCCAACCCACATGTTGATAAGCATTTTACATACATTACTCTTGAGTATTCTCACAGCAACCCATAAGGAAGATGGTATTATCTATCTCCATTTTGCAGATGAGGAAATTGGTGACAGCATATTGCTAAAATTTTCATATAAGTTCTCAATAGATATTGTTTTATGTTAAAATTGTTTATTGAATTTTCTTTTCATTAATAAAATGATATGTGTCACTCTTACAAATAAGCAAAGGCTGTGTAAAAACAATTTAGCAAAACTACAGTTTTCTTTTGATATAATTAAATATAACAATCACTTTATTATTTTTCTGCTGTCTGCCTCACATCTACGAAGATGCTTCCTATCCCAAAGGCTTACTAGAAAACTCTACTAAAAATCAAGAATCAGGGACTACCCATATTATGCAAGGTTCCTGAATACATGCAAAAAAAGCCATTATAACAATTTTTTGTACCAAAATCTTAGATCATTCATGAACTGATAACGACACAAATCATGATTAGGCAAGGTATTTCTGTAGAATGACAAATATTTAAACTTTAGACATTTAGAAAGGTAATTCATTACAGTAACTAATGTGTATAAGACTTTTTTCAAACTCACTAAGTGCCAGGAAATCATTTGACAAAATGCACTGCAATATTATTCACAATAACCAAGAGATGGAAACTACCTAATTTTGCACCCGTGGGTGAAAGGATGAAGAAAATCTGGGACATCCATACAATGGAATATTATTCAGCCTTAAAAAGGAAGGAAATCCTGTATTCAGAATTACTTGCCTGGATCATTTCAGTAGCCATGTGGTTTCTTCCTTAGTCCCCTCTGATCCATTCGCCAACCAGGAACCAGGGTGATCCTTTTACAATGCAAGCGCCACAACCTCTAATGGATCCCTAAAAGAGATTTTGGAGGTGGACTGCCTGGGTACCAGCTGTGTGACCTTGGTCAATTATATAACCTCTAATGTTCCTCATCCATACAATAGAGGTTAATAGTATTGTCTCCATGGCATTGTTGTGAGGATTAAATGAGTGAATACATGTCAGATGCCTAGAAAGTGCCTGGCACATGATAAGGCATCATGAAAAATTTAACTGTAATTATAACCAAATTAAATATTGTGATGGCCTATTAATTAAGTTGAACCATATGAAATTTCTAATATTCAACCATTTTGACCCATTATTATTGTTGAATAAATGATAAAAGTCTAGGCAGGTTTGTTAGAGTCAAAAAGGATTGGATAAATGAAAATATTATTAGAAAAAATGGGCTGAAATAGATTGCTTTGCAATTTACAAAGCAGTTTCTCATACTTTGTTTCATTTAATCTCTATAGAATGCTTTTCAGGGTATTATTACCACTGTCTCTGAGGGAGTAACTGACTTTCCCTAAATCACACCACATTAAATAACACAATTAGAGTGGAAACATCATTTCAAGTATAAATCCCATATGATATTTTTTTCCCCTTCATAATGTCATCGGTCCTCTCAAGAAAGTGATGAAATAATGCTGATTCATAGGAACTTAGTCTTAAAGAGACATACTCTCAGATGATAAACACTATGTCTTTGAAACAGGGGTGTTGCAAGGAGAAACTTGGGACCCATGCTTTCTGGGTTTTCAAGTCCATGATTAGACTTCTGGTAAACAGTCAAAGAAGGGAAAGGGTGAATAATAGTCCAGAATGAAAAAAGTTTGACGTATATGTAACTTTATTGATCACCTCAAGATTCTCTTTTTGTTTATGGTCTGTGTCACCCTACTAGAATATAAATGCTCTTAGGGTAGATCACTGCTATCGTGCAGCAAGTGGTAGGCGCTGAGTAAATATTTATTAAAGGAATGAAAGTGGCCTTGAATACATCTGCTCTTTACTCACCAGAGAACAGCCCCATAGCAGGCAAATGGCATCATTAACAAAATTTTAAAAATCATATCCTTATTAGCTCGTAACCATGGATACAAGGCTCCCATTTATTTCATACTTTCTAAGTACAGAAGAATTCTGGTGTATTAGGGAATGTTTCCACAGCCTCGCTGTAAAATAAAGCAAGACTTTTTGGCCCATTGATTGCTGTTTCCAGCAGGGCCCATCTCTATACTTACCTCTAAACAATTAACTATAGATTTGTTATCCCAATGAACAGTGATTTGGTATGGAACCTGTTTTATCAGTGTCATGCGAAAGTAGACATTTGATATGTCTTTAAGGGGTGATATGGATAATAATGTTGATGCAGAAGAAGACAACTAAAAATTCTCTCTGGTCTTTGTCAAGTGCATCTGGGTGAAGGGTATCTTGTTGTCACTGGATTTCAGAACTCAAAAAGACTCGTCCAACTCTTCATGTTACAGGTGAAGAAACTGAGGTCTAAAGAGGTTGAGAGATTTGACCAAGACTAATTCCTGGGACTAGAGAAAGATCCTCTGATTCTCAGCTGGCCACATTGTCATAAGATCTCCAGCTCCAAACAGCCAAGAGAAGCAAGTCTGTTGATTTCCAGGCAGAAATGATTCCCCTTCACGTTTTTACTTTTTCTCCCTTAGATGCCTGCTCTGCCCTGACAAGGAATTTATCTGATGTTTACGCTAAACTTAAGAAGAGGAAAATGCTCCTGGCAAACACTTGTGATTCAGTGTGGCAAGGGAGAGCACAGTCATGAAAAAATGAGAATCAAAAGAATAAGAGGTAAATAATATTAGAGAAGAAGAGAAAATCTATTATTTTAGTGGGACATAACTTATAAAATTTAGAACTGGTAAATAAGTGCAGTAATGTATAAGGAAGCTAGATTCCTATATGAAACATCAAAAATACTGTTACATGAGCAAGAATTAGTTTAAACATGTAAATAATTATTCCATTCATAAGAGCAATGAATTATTTAAGATGAGTAGTTAAAATAATTGGAACTACACATTAGTTATATGAAGAAGATTATAAAGAGATACAAAGCGTGTAAAAGCTCTGATTAAATGGAGAGATATACTATACTTGTGATTGAAAACAGTGTTTCAAAGATATCAATTTTCCAAACATTATTCAGATTCCATATGCTTCAAATCAACTTTTAAAATGATGTAGTGTTTGTTTTATAGACTAAAAGATATCCATTTGTAAAATAAAATGCTGGACCTTCAACTAACATTATTCACAAGTAAATCATGCCAAATGGATTATAAGGGCTAAAATTAAAAGTAAAAATCCCCCGCGTATAACAGTAGTGGATGACAATATAGAAGAATATCCATAATCTTAAAATTAGTGAAGATATTCTTAATATATATGCTTAAAGATGTCTGGTTGAAAAGAGGAAGGAGAAAAAGTAAAATGGAACGTGATATGGTCTCTGATTTTCTTTCAGAGACTTAATCTAGAGAAGAATATTCCAGTCTACGATATTGGATAAAGAAATAGAAATCTGTGATAATTACACAAATAATGAGAGGACATATATAAATGGTAGCATAATGTATCAGTTAGCTTCTGCTGTATAACAAACCAACCTAAAATTTGGTGGCTTCAAATAAGAATAGTTTATTTTTTCTCAAGATTCTGTGGGCTAACTGGGCAGTTATTTTGATCTGGACCTATTGGTGGCTCAGCTGGGATTGGCTGGTCTAGGACGGCCTTACTCACATATCTGATTGTTGACTTGAAGTCACCTGGAGTAATGGAGATGTGCAGTCTATCTAGACTCATTCACATATTGATGGCCTCAGGCTTCCCAAGGGCAGCCAGAGAAGGACAAGTACCAACAATGAGCAAGTGTTTTTCATGCCTTTGCTTATGTCATTTGTTAATGTCCCATTGGCCAAAGCAAGCAAGTTACAAGGCCAAGTCTACCCAGAGTCAACGTGGGATGCTATGACAAAACAGACAGTGGGAGAAAACTAATGTGTCGCCATTTTCGCAATCTTTCACACATAATTTTAGAGGAGAATTAGTATGAATGTTTTTGTATTTGTTCATTTGAATGCCCGAGGAAAATTGTACAAAGCCAAAACAAACGTAAAGCAAAAAATTAAGTGGAGATGTAAGGTAAGTTTAGTTGGTACTTAAAGTGGGTCTGCACAAATGTGGTAGTTTATTTTTCAAGTGTAGGCAAGTTCTTGTGACCTATGAAAATAACTTACATTTCGATTATTTTCTCGCTGAATGTGTTTTATTCGTTAACACATTTGATGTGTTTCTCTCTGGCCTTAGGAAAATAACGTAGCACTTGGGAGCAAAGATGCAGCCTAATAGCCCCACACTGGAGGCCAAGATGGAGCAGACATCCACGGCCACCATGACCTTGCCTTTGGTGCTGTGGTAGACGGGGAGGAAGGTGACCCAGACACTGCAGAACACCAGCATGCTGAACGTCAGGAACTTGGCTTCATTAAAGGTGTCAGGCAGGTTCCGGGCCAGGAAAGCCACAGTGAAGCTGCCCAGGGCCAAGGAGCCCAGGTATCCCAGGACACAGTAGAAAGCAGTGACCGAGCCCTTGTTGCACATGATGAAGATGTGGCCGTGTTCAGAGTGTGCATCTGTGTCAATGAAGGGAGGAGAGGTTCCCAGCCAGATTCCACAGAGACTCAGCTGGATAAAGGAGCAGATGGGAATGATGAAGTTAGGTTCCTCTGCCACCAACCACTGCCTCATCCTTCTCCCTGGTGCAGTGACCTTGAAGGCCACAGCCACAGTCATAGTTTTGGCCAAGACACTGGAAACAGCCACAGTAAATACAACTCCAAATGTGATTTGTTGAAGAATGCAGGTGGCTGTCTTGGGACGACCAATGAAGAGTAAGGAGCAGAGGAAGCAGAGGGTGAGGGAGATGAGCAGGATGTAGCTGAGAGTCCGATTATTGGCCTTGACTATGGGAGTGTCTTGGTGCTTCACAAAGACCCCCAGCACCACAGCTGTGAGGACAGAAAAGCACAGAGCTGTGCAGGCCAGGGCCATCCCCAAGGGGTCCTCATAAGCCAGAAAGGTCACAGCTTTTTTGAGGCAGCAATCTCACCCTCTGTTGGCATACTGATGATCTGGACACTTCACACACTGATCCATGTCTGGGGAGAGATGCAAAGTGTCCTCAGCCCAGGTTCAGTCATTCTCTCTCATTCGCATGCCCCCAAAGAAGGCATTGGGTAAGTTTAGCCAATTGTCTTCCTTTGTTGCTCCAGGCACCAAATAACAGAATGCTCTGCAGAGAACCATTCCCAGTTAATACTGCCCATCTTATTTATGGTTAAGTAAACAAAGCTATTATCCTTCTCAGTATTTATCTTGCATATTCATGAAAGCACTTTTTTCTCAGCAGAAAACCAAATGTCCTCCCTGTCTCTCTGAGCTATACCCCTGTAAGCTATGGCCTAGATTTACTCATTCAATGAGCAAGCAGTTATTGGAAAACCTCCATGAGCCAGATAATATGCTACATTCTAGGGAAACAGAGATGACCAAGTCATAGACCTCACTCCTCGGGAGTTTCAAAATGAGACCATTTCTACCATCTAAAATGATCTCCAAAACATTTCATCTTGATTTCACTTCCACCACTTCTGTTAAGATTTTAGTCACTTCTCTCCTATGTTACCATAAGATCTTTTTACTCTGGTTCCCTGCCCTTGTCCTGCATCACAAGTGATACTTCTACATGTAAGTGGGATCATGTTTATCATCCATTGAAAAATCCGACAAACTCTTAGGAAGACCAAAAAGACTGTATAACCTTGGTCTTGCCTACCTCTACTACCTCTGCTCTGATTTTTAAGATTCCCAAATCTTCATGTGGTTCTGAAACTGTTCCGTGCCCACTCATCCCTGCAGGTATCAATACATGCTTTTTCCTTCTACAGGGGCATTGCTCCTTCCTCTTTACGTCCCTTTAAATTCTCTCACTTTTCACGTTTAGAACTACAATCTGCCTGATAATGTTTTCTGTGGATGGTGTGAGTTAGGGTTGGCGAGTCATTGTCTTCTCCATGAAGACAGCCAATTTACCCAACATGGTTTATTGAAAAGGCTTTCATTTTCCCACTCCTCCTCAGTGTTTCCTTGTAAATCAGACGTCTATACGTGAGTCCCTATATGAGCAGCTTGTATCTGAACTTACCATTTGGTTCCGTTGATTTTCTTGTTTATCCTCTTGATGAACCTCCTCTATTGTGATGCTCTAATACTTGATGTCAGGTAGAGTAAGTCCTCCCACTCTATTCATTGTTTTCAAGATTTTCTTAGCTAAGTTTTTCCTTTATCATTTCCATAAGAATTGTATCAATTGTAATTTCCACAGAACGGGTCATCATTTTAGCTGCAATTTTGTGGAAGCTGTAGATTAATTTGGACAGTTTTGATATCTGTAGAATTTTGAGTCTGTTCAGTCACGAATTTGATTTATCCCTCCACTTCTTTCAGTCTTCCTCCATTTTTCTAAATGCTGTTCTATAAATTTATGGACAGAAATCTTTTGAAAGTCTCATTAAAGTTATTTCTAGGTACTTCATACTTTAAGATGTTGTAAATGTCATTTTTTAAAATTTAAATTTTGAATGCTTATGACGGGTAGATGGAAGCAAAACTTTCTATATTAACCTTGTATTCAGCCACCAATAAAGTCAGTTAATACCTTAATTTATATGGTTTTTACATTTATACCATAATATCATCTGAAGATAACATCAATTTTACTTCTTCCTTTGAAGTAAATTATTCCTTTTATTTCTTTTCCTGCCAATATTGTATCAGGCAAGACCTCCAGCTTAATGGCTTATAGAGGCAGTGATGTTGAACATTCTTCTCTTATCCTTGCTTTCAACAGTGCACCATAAAGTTCCATTCTGTGAATACTGTGTATGGGAGTAAGAGAGTTTCCTTCTGTTCCTGATTTGGTAAGTGTTGTTTCTGTTGTTGTTGTTTGTTTTAAAATATGAATAGGTGTTTAATTTTACTAGTTTTTCTTACAGTTATTGAGATTATTATTTCTCTTTTTTCAGAGATTAGTGTACTGAATTACATTGCATGAACCTAATTTGGTCATGATATGTCCTTCTTATAAAATATGGCTAGATTTGGAACCTTGATTTGATTTGATTTTTTTTTTTAGGATAAATGAATTTAATCCAAGAAAGAGAGTGGCCTGTAATTTCCTTTCCTGCAATGATTTTGTTAGATTTTGGTACCAATGTTAATCTCGTCTCTCAAAGTGAGTCAAAAAGTTTTCAGTTTTTCCTATTCTCTGGAAGAGTTTGAGTAGATGTATATTATTTTTTTCTTGAATATTTGGGCAGATTCATCAGCTTTGTACCAAATAAATAGCTTACAATAAAATTTTGTAGAAATGTTTTAAAGGATGGTCTCAATTTCTGTAATAGGTATGGCAATATTCAGATTTTTCATTTTTTCTTGAGGCAGTTTGGTAACTTTTATTTGCCTAGAAATTTGTGAATTTCCTCTAAATTTTCATTGTATCAACATGATGTTATTTATGTTTTCTTCATGTTAAAAATTTTCCATATGATCTGCACAGATTACTCCCTTTTCAGCCTTGGTATTATTTTGTTGCAATTTTTCTCTTTTTTTGAACACTAGTACTAGGATTTTATTGAGCATATTTGTCATTTATTAGAATCTAATTTAGTTTTATTTATCCTTTTGATGTTTGTCTTTTATTTTGTTAACACTTCCTCTAACATTTATCATTTTGTGTTTTCTCTTTTCCTTGTGTTTACTTTTCTGCTCTTTTTCTAGTTTGTGATGAATGCTTAGAACTTAGAAATTCAACCTTTCTTTATTTAAATATACACAATAATATATAAATATATATAATCTAGGATTATACATTTCTCTTTAAGGATAGATTTAATTCCACCCCATAAGATTTGATGAATAGTATTTTTAATTGGAAATACATTCTAATTTCCATCATAGTTTACTCATTAATCATCGGTTGTTTACAAGTGTATTTATTAATCTCCAAGCATGTAGGAATTGAAGTTAGTGGATGTAGTGTTCTTTAGATGTGCATATGGAACATATACCCAAACTTACCACACGCCAAATGTGCACGTGGAAGCTTTATCCAAATTGACGATATGCCAGACTATATCATCAATCTCAGTACATTTCAAAAAAATTGAAATTATACAAAAGATGTTGTGAAATTAAGCTTCATATCAATCACAAAAATAAAATTAGATAATGCCACCATTGAGGTTATTCCAGCATTGCACCGTTTAATATCATAAATCTGAGTAATTCCAAGATGTTAATTATTGTATGAAAAATCTTCAGTATTGGTTTTCTGTCCCTCTTCTACTTCATGACCCAACTCCCAAACCCACATTGTCTGTGTTCTAGTCATGTTGAACCTTTTCTCAGCTCCCTAGAATATTAAATGCAGGGCTAATTTGCCAGTTTCTGCCATTTCTAAGAATTCCACCAAGAATTTAATCCGCCTTCATTAGTCTGATATAATACTAATGCTACTGCCTCTATGAAGAAGTCCATGACACTTCCCTCCCCACAAACATATATACTATCACTTATTTCATCCCATGGGTCTCTGCGTACCTATATTGCAGCCCTATGTCACCACCTTGAATTCACATCACTGCATGTTGTCTCCCCTACTCACCTGTGAACTCGAGGAGATCAGAAACCAAGCTGTACCATAAGCTCATTGTACACCATGGAAATACTTACTTCTTAAATCAAACACAACCTTTCTGAGCTCCTGCTCTGTGCCAAGAACAGCACCAGACACTGGAAAAATAAGGATTTGTTCAATGTGATCTAAATGTAGCTTTAAAGAAGATGAAAAGTAAGGACTTACAATACCATGTGTTAGATTCCATGAGAGAGATTTAAGTTAGTTACTGTGGAGTGGTCATAAAGGGTTTCCTTGAGATGATAATGCCTGCAATGATGCTAAAATGAGACAAGCAAGCTAGTTCAAGGTAGAGAGAGAGTATCATTTTGGGAGGAAATATTATTGGCTATAAAAGTTAAATTACTAAATGGAGGAAGGCAACATTTGGACCCTGCAGTCCTCATCAGAGCTTTTCCGTTTCTTTGGGAGAACGGTGCATACAAAAGAGAGGTGGAGAGCCAGCCCTGATAGCCTAGTGGTGAAAGTTCAGTGCTCACCACTTCGGTGGCCCATGTTGGTTTCCTGGTCATGGAACCACACCATCTCTCTGTGAATTGCCATGCTGTGGTGGTGGCTCACATAGAAGAACTAGAATGATTTACAACTAGGATATACAGCTATGTACTACAGTTTTGAGGACAATAATAAAAGAGCAAGATTGGCAACAGATGTTAGTTAGCTCAGGACAAATGTTTCCCTTCAAAAAAAAATAGAAGTGGAGAATGTCACTGCAAGGCATATACTCACCTATCTCATTGGAAATCACATTCTCTGGGCTGGGAATGCAAGCAAAACAACAGGCAACATTGCTCTCTTGAGGGCTCTTCCTGAATCCCGGACTGCAACTCTCACTGCATGCAGAGTGTGGAGTTTGGAGAAAATCAGATAACACTTGGTAACAGCTGTGACTTTTACCTAATTTTCAAGTAACTAGAGTGTTTTAGAGTATTGGGCCTTAACAAACTTAATCTTGAAATACCTAAATCCAATTCATTGGTTGGACGCCATGCTTATTGTATGATATAAAACACTGGTACACCTCAGAAATACTGTGGGTTTGTTTCCAGAGCACAGCAATAAATCAAATATTGCAATAAAGTGAGTCACACCAATTTTTTGATTTCCTAGTGCATAAAGAAGTTATGTTTACACTATACTGTAGTGTACTAAGTGTGCAATAAATTATCTCTAGAAAACATGTACATAACCATTTTTTTAGAAAAATTATTCCTGAAAATTACTAACCACCTCCTGAACCCTCAGCAACTTGCAATCTTTTGCTTATGAAGGTCTTGCTTCCATCTAGGATTGTTGGTAAATGAAAAAATTACTTCAGTTGGAAGTGAATTGTTAAATTCCCATATATGGCCCTTTATGAAGCTCTGAGGGGACACAAAACTCCAACAAGATTTTGGCTATTTATGTGTGGTGTAAGTAATTGTGATTGGGTTCAACCCACCTCAGTAATTCCTGTGTCCCACTCAATCACCTCCTCAGATAAAGACAATTCTTGACCACGTGGAGCATGTTGGGAATATTCTCCTACTTTCACCTTAAGTCCAAGACCTTCTGGAAAATTCCCAAAGTTGAGAATGGTTTACTCTGAATCTGATTTTCCTTCATCAGCCAAATTCACTGAGTCACCAGCAGGATTGTTAAATTCTATGTTCCTCAGAAAGGGGTGCAGCTAAAAGAGACACATCATCCTGTGGTGAAGTGGGCCCGGGTGTTAAAGAGAAAAACCCTGAATTGGGGACAGCCTTTCATTGTCTGTAATCCTTGCTTCATAATGTACCTTTATTACAAGTATCCAATGAAGTAAAGCAAATGAAATCATATGGAGAACTACAATATCATAATGTTTCTAAAATATCAGTTAGTTTCAAGAGAAAATGCCTAAAGACAAGAATATCAAGATGATCAGTGGTGATAGGATTCAGACAAATCTCGAGTACAAAGTCCAATCTAGCCACCCTCATGCACTCTCTGAATTTTCCCAGACCATCAATCTGCAAAATGATGTTAGCAATACCTAAAGTTGTTGCAGAATTAAATGAGATCATTTATGTAAAGTATTCACTATGATGTTCAGCACCAGATAGGCACATAAAGGACAAGTTCTCTTCTTCTTGTCATTGAGGAGCTTCATGGGAGAAGACAGGATATTCCCTATTGAAACGTTAGGCAGGCAGGATATTGGGATCCTTTGTAACACAAAGCATTGATATTGACTCATAGCTCACTTCCTCGTTGCCACTAGAACCTTCTTGTAGATGACTTACTACCCAGGACTAGATATACCTCCTAGAGAGTGAAACAAGTATAGAAACTCTTGTGCTTTTCTTGGAGAAAGAATCCTAACTGCTTGGTTTGAGCACCTGTGGAACCATAAGAAAGTCACTTTTACGAGTGTACATTCTGTTAAGTCGAAGAGACTTTACCTGCCAGGGACAAAACACCAGACCTTCCCCACTTCGCATTGGCTGCATTTCTGCATGTTGAAGAAGCATCTTGTGAAGGTTCCAGGCCACAGCATACACAGCATTTTACATACTGTAACTCAATTCAGTCATGCTTGTGTCAAAAATCTGCCAAGGCAGCCATCCTAAGGAGGCATTAGGTGGACAATTCTCCAGTGTTTTACAGTAAGACTCAGAAATCGTGCAAGGAATAAAGGGAAACCACAACATAGTGAGGTAAATGTCTTCTGGATATTTGGAAGGGTTAACTGTCTGGATAAAATTTTCAAAGCCAGGGACCTCACTACGGTGGTGTGAAAAAATGATAGTCCCATACAATGAGTCAAGGATGAAATCTCTCTCACTGTGGATAAAATCCCACTGTGATGTCGTGACCCAGACTTTCCATATCACTAAATACTCCCAAGTAGAAAAGCTCAAGCTTATCAGAGAGTTGGCATCACCATAAATGATAACCACATTCCCTTCTGTTTCCTATACTTGCAAATCATATGGCCATGTCCTTGAGTAATATGAGCTTTCAGTCACAGGAATCATTTCCACAAAGGCTGCACAGATTCCATTCCGGTCCATCTCTCCTCTCAAGTCTGAGAGAAACTCAACACCTTTCTTGTCTTCCGAGATGACCAGCCCCACCCAGATCCAACTGAAATGAAGCAGCAAAGAGTCCATGCCAATGGCTAGAGATGTGTCCCTGGGGTCCATCTAATAGAGAGATGGAAACTGCTCATCATCATTCAGGGTAAGATCAAAAGGACCATAGGTAAGCTAAAAGGAAAAGACAATTGGAAGCAATATGAGGAAGGGGATTGGCAAAAATCACACTCTCAGTCCTGAAGGCTGTTCAGCAACACCTGGAGTGGTAGAAGGGGACAATTACTCATTTCATTTTCTAATCATTTTGCACTCCCTGAAAGCTTTCTATAAAATAAGATCAGTCAGAGTTCCAGGAAACTGCTTTGTCTCCTTCCCCTTCAACCTTCTCTCTACTCCAAATAAAGGAAATGTCATACTCCATCGAGGTCCTGTACACGGACCCTTTGAGATCATATCCTTTGAGAGATGCACAAACCCAGTCTCCTCCTCTCTTCCTTTTTAAGCCCCTGAGAATGGCACCAAAGGAGACGTGGTTTCATCTCTCCCCATCCCACCCAGTCTTACCTGTGGAAATTTGTACAGTTCCAGCAGTGTTCCAATCTGGGCAGAAATTGCCCAGGTGGTTCCTGTAAGGACCGCTAGAGACTTACACTCTCTCCTGCAGTCGTAATTAGGGATGTCCTTGCCCAACCCTGAGAACCAAATCAGGGAACTCTCCAATGTCCTCCTTTCACTGGGCAGGGCATTATAGAGATCAAATCCCAGAGACATGTTGGGCAAGATATGAGGGTTCCTGTTGATTTCCTCAATGGCAAAAACCAAGGACAGAACATACTGGTAGTTCTTGTACTGAAACCTGCATAGAGAGATAAGGATCCTTAGGAAAATACTCAAAATGATTTCCTTCAAATGCAATACAATGACTTTATTAAAATGAATTTGCTATTGACTCGAATGTCTGTGGCAACAGATGGCACTCCTGAAGCCTTAGAATTTATAACTAAAGAAAATAACATGACTCCAGCTGTGGAACGTCCTTACTGAATTCCACACTCATGAAAGAAACTGGTTAAATACACAGAAGAAAGTACAATGAATGGAAAAACAGATCACATTCAGAGTAGACTTGTAAATGGCTCTTTGGTTCAGGATCCAAAATGCTTGTTTATATGAGCACACCATTAAATCCTTCCTAGAAGAGCAACAATATTAGCATGAGATTGGAGAAAGCTCTGGGGAGGAAGAATAATTGCAACTGAAAGATACGTGACAAGCATAGACGCATGACATGTGCAGGTTGAGAATGGTGCAACAGGAGGCTGTCAATCAAATTGCCTAAACCTCTGTCCCCTCAAACCTGTGCGTCTGCCACCATCAAAACCAGGAAACTAAGGTGAACTTCAGAGATCCAATGAAGGAGGAATCATCAACAGGCAGGAACAATTGAAAGAATCAAGAAGGACTGAAAGGACTAGCAACACTTAGGAATCTAAGAGAGAGAGCATTGTAAAGTTTAAAAAGCTTCTCATCCATTTCTTATTTTAAAAATATAAAATTAAAATTAATCATTAACATCTTTAACGGTACCTATTCCTGATAGCCCATATTGTCTTCATCTTTTCTACAGACTTTCTACACACAAATAACACCTAAGCCAAAGAAAATTCTCTGCATTTCTATTGCCTGGGATTTGTAATAGCATCAAGAATAAAATAGAGCAGTCACTTGTACTTATTTCAAGTGTTCTATTATTTGAGGATTGATTAGTACCCTAGTTCATGCTCACTGCTTGTTAATGCTCCCCGTGTCCCTGTGAAGAATAGGTGTTCTTCACTTGTTGGGTATAGGGTTCGATGTGTATCCATTAAATCCAACTTGCTAATTTGTTTTTCAAACACTCTATTATTAGATATATGTTATTCTTTGTCTCAGAGGAAAGTTGAAATTCTTCACTATGATGATATATTATGTCTACCTCTCCTCTTCCTCTGCCTCCTTCTCCTGTACTTCCTCCTCCTCCTCCTCTGACTTTTTCTTCTTGTCTTCTCCTTCTTCTCCTTCTCCTCCTCTTCCTTCTCCTCCTTCCTTTCCTAGTTGAGGCTATATTATCTTCACATGACATCGTGTGTAGTATAACGACTATATCTTCATGCTAAGTTGAACTTATATACCATTGGGGATTAACCACTTAATTCCTAATGATGCTTTTTTCCTCATCTGTTTTATCTCATATTATTATAGCTACCCTGGGTTGATTTTTGATTGATATTTTCCTAGCATATCTTTATATCTTCTATTCTGTTTTGAATTTCTAGTTTTCCATGTTTTTTAGTTTTCACAAGTCTTGTAAACAAGATACAGCTAAATTTATCATTGTCGTATCAAATTTAACAATCTGTATTTAACTGGAGAATTTATTCCATTTACATTTGTTGTGATTATTTATGTCCTTCTTTTGCTCCCACTATCTATATGTTTTCCTTCTATTTTTTCCACAAGTTTTATTATGTTATTTCCCTTTAAAATTTATTGATTTATACTTGTTTTCCATATTCTATTGTATCTCCTCTATTTGGGTGAGAGTTATATTCTCTACTTCTATTTTACCACCAGCCCACATTGCCTGAAGTGGATATAGTTTCTCATCTCCTGAGAAATTTATAGACCCTTTAACTTTCAGTTTTACCCTCATGACTCACTTGTTTTTGTTGTACAGTACTTTATTTCTCCTTTTTCTTTACTCTCTCTCATCATCTCCATATCTAAATTATCTTTCATGTTTTTTAGTTCCTTGTCTTTCTATGCTGCATTCTATTTCCTTCAGAATTCAAATTTGGTTTTCTATTCTCTCTTCTGTTGTAGAACCCATCTATGAAGTTTTAAAACTCAACAGTTATGTATTTTTAATCTCTTAAAGTTCTATAAGGCCCTCTGCCAAATATGTCATATCATTTCTAGAGTCTCCTCTTTGATTTTGTTATTCCATTTTTTGTTGTTCCATTTTTTATACACAGTTATTTTATATCTTGAAGTTGGTAAGTCTAATAGTGAAGGTTTTAGTGTTTAAATCTATTGTTTTATTTTTAATTTTCTTATGTCTTATGACTCTTATCGACAATGGCATGTATTCCTTATTTGTTTGGAGAACTTTGATTATGAGCTCATATTTGTCTGATTTTAATGTGTACAGAATGTAAGGCTTTAGTTTAGATTCTTTCTTCCAGAGATGAATGTCACTGGTTTCTGCTCACAGTCATGTGAGATGACACCAAGCTAAATGCCTTTTTTGTGTGACTCACAACTAATCTGTGAGTCCCAGATTCTTTCCCTCAAGTCACTGGTGACTCAAAGACAAATCCTTTCATTAGATGATCATACTGGCCTTTGACCACTGGGTGAATCCAAATTTGTCTAGTGCTTACAATTTCCTTCTTCTGTCCTTTGAGACTTGGCTTACATCATGTGAACTCAAGAATGCAATAACATTATATTTTATGGAAGATAGTGTTATGTGGAGGGAAACCCCTTTGAGGTTTCTAGTCCTCCATACTCCTAGTATTTCATTCTTTTGGATACTTCTTTTCATTTCTTTCTTTTAATAAAAATTCTTTCTTTAACTTGAAAAGAAAATAAATTTTAAAATCAAACGTGTGAGCTTGGGAGTATAGAAATAATTTACACACTATTCAACAAAATAAGTTTAAGATATAGAAAATTTTACAGTAATGTATGTATGGATTAGGTACATTTAACTGAAACTAAGAACCTCTATTTAGAACATATTTAATCAAATTTTAGGAGGAGAATCATTGAGATGCACACTCCAGGAACATTCTGTTTCTGTGAGGTGCACACATACTACACATATACCTGATCGTCATGTGACAAGCCATGATATGGCCAACTTTAGTTCAACTTAGTTCAGGTGTGATATGATCAATTAAACTTGAAGAAGGGAGAGTGTCCAGAATGTCCAGAAGCCCCATGTGTTTCCAATGTTAGAGCATTAAATACTGAGAACAAGGAAGAATGGTGCAGGTGTTGTATAAGTAAATTGCAGGTGTTGTATAAGTAAATTGCAATGTCTAAAGAGCAGAGAACAGCATCCACATTAAACTTATTGCAGATTGTGTCACATTTCTGAAAATAAAGCACTCCTTTCAGAAGAAAAATGAAGAACATTTTTGTGTCAGTTGGGGCCTCCAAATGCTGAGGTGGAGTTAGGAGTACAAGAAGATTATTGTGGCATAACACCTGTGAAAAATCAAAGGCTTGGGTAGGGACAGCCTGCACACTCAGATACGGATTTTACTGCCTCTGAAATGAAAAAAATAAGGAATGTTAGGCAGAGGAGCTTTGAATCACAATGTGGAGATGCTAGTCTGCACCCGAGACCTACTGAATCAGAATGTTTGGGGTGGGGTCCAGCAAACCTTCTGTGTTTTAACAAGCCTTCCAGATAATTCAGATCCTTAATCAAGTTTGAGGTTGACGGGTTTCAAAAAGCACCATACCAAAGAAGTGAACACTGAAAAATTAAAACAATTGTCTCAGTACTTTGTGTTAATGCGATTTTTAAAAAATGCAAACCACAAACTACTTTAAAGAATGTGCATAAAATTTAAAACCATCTTGAACCAAGAGCTTAATCTATACTGGATTAGGAGAAAAGAGACACTGGATTTGGAGAAAAAGAAAAGAAGTAAAATACTAATTAATTTTTCATCTAACATTGAGGAGGCAGTGAGGCAAGACTTCAGATTCTGGGTTCTTCTTATTTCTCAAATTAAAAATATTGTAAAATAGGGGCCACCCTGGTGGCATAGTGGTTAAGTTTGCATGCTCTGCTTTGGTGGTCTAAGGTTCATGGCTTCGGATCCCGGGTGCAGACCTCTGCACCGCTCATCAAGCCATGCTGTGGTGGTGTCCCATATAAAGTAGAGGAAGATGGTCATGGATGTTAGCCCAGGGCCAATTTTCCTCAACAGAAAAAAAAATTCTAAAATAGAATGTGAAAAAGATGTATATATCCAACATCGTGGAGAAAAGTTTACTAAGGAAAATTACTTTAAATGGAGCAAAACAAGGAAAAAAGAAAAAAAGCAAAGTACAAAATTTAAAAATAGAACCACAGAGATAATGCTACATATAGCAGTTATACTATACTGAAGTTACGTACTATACTGAAGTTACTTAAATCACTTTTTCAATATTGAATGTTACTCTACATTCCACGAAGACATAGGAAACTAACACTGAACGTAGATGCTGAAAGAAAGGGGATTGTCAGTGATATTCCATACACGTGCTCACAAAAGTAAAGCCACAACTAATAGGAAACTTTTATATATGAATGTGTATAATGGTACACATATCTGAAGGCAAAATATTTAGGGACTAAAAGGTGGTTAGCAGGCAAAATGTATATGTTCAATTATAGTATCATATATTTAAAAAAGGATTTTAAAAATATGAAGTAAAGTGAACCTAACTACAACCAAAGTAAGAGTATTCAATTAACTTCTCAGTATTTGTCCAAAAAAAGTCAATATAGGAATCATATATATTGTTAATCTTGATTTATCATTAAATATGTTTGGAGCATACACACACACGTGCCCGCATATAAATATCAAACTTCCTACTCCAAAGCAAAGAAAGCATATTATTATAAAATTAGGTCCTATCCTTGTCCAGCAAGCAATTTCGACATAGCAATCAATTCCTGAAGCTGCCAGAAGTGAGATAGATGGCCAACCACAGAAATTCTGACTCAGTAGCTCATCAGAGGAACGGGCAGATTTGAAATCCAGTTCCTTAACCAAGTTGCACGCAAAAATGTTCATTAACTGCCAACATATCTTAAACAAATCAGACAATTTATAAGCCAGTAAAGACTCTCATGAATAACTGTTTGGTCAAGCAGGAAATCAAACCAATGATTAGAAAGGAGTGGTGATGGTTTGTAATTGGTATTTGAGTCGTGAACACGATTTAATCTATGCAGAAATAGAAGCATAATGATATACACCAAAAATTTATACAATGTTGTAAACCAATGTTACTGCAATAAACAAAAATTAAAAATAAATAAATAAATAAATGAAGGATTAGCAAGGAGCCCTGGAGAGTGAGGAGAGAGAAAGGAAGAAGATAAGAAAAAGGTCTGCTCTGTGAGAAAATATCTGAGCAAGGGAGAGGGAGAGAGAGGGGGAGGAAAGGGGGAGAGAGAATCCCCCTCCGCCCTTTCCCTGCAGGTTCTTAGGGCTGGCCAAATCCTTAACAAGACAGATTGGCTGGAGAAAATCAGACACATCTGAAGAACATGTGTCCATGGGAGAAACCCGGGAAACTGAGTCAATCCACACAATGGCAGAGATTCTCGTCTTGCACCCTCTCCTGAGCTAATGACAAAGGTGCATGTCATGGGTGGGCTTGTGGGATGGGAGAGGGGATGAAGATGATTATTATGCAGAGACACAGATAAAGGTTTGTCCAACCCGTTTCCCCTGCACTGGGGTCAGGTCCGGAAGGGAAGGCATGGAGGTGACCAGGAACCGACATCTCCGTGGTGGGGCTGGCCCGAGGGCGGGCGTGGGGCTGATGACTGGAAGTAGGATGGCTTGTGAGTTGGCACCAGCCAGCCGTGGAGCCAGAGACTCAGAGGTCAGGGAACTCTCTCTCTCTCCCTCTCTCTCTCTCTCTTTCCCACCCTCGGGGACCTGAGGAGAGGTAGGAGGCGCCACCTGCCCACCTCGCCTACCTCTCCCATGGGCCCTTCTTTCTCTGGTCGCTCCGGGAGCCCTGCGGGCTTGGGTTCAACCCCCCACACACCTGCACAAGCCAAGTGCTCATGAGCGACTGCCAGGGCCTAGGGTTGGTCTCGGGGGTCCTCAGTGAAGGCCCCGACCTTCCTCCAGTATCAGACCAGCTGGCGCCACACAGCTGCAGCTGTTCCATCACTGCCCTTCTTGACTTGGTTTCAGCTGTTGTCTCCCTCCCCTCCCCCACTCCCACTCAGCTTGAAGGCCGCTTCTCTGCCTTGGAAGCATTTCTCTGGCCCTGATGGCCACAGGCATACTGGGCTTCAAGCTCAAGGCTCTGCCTGGGCCAGCTGCTACGTCCAGGGGCTCATTTCTTCCTGGAAAGACAAAGCCATGGCCTCACCCCACGCCTGCACTTTGCGACTGCAGCCAGGCCAGGTGTAGGAAAGGCTCTGTGGAGTCAGAAGTGCCGAGACAGGCAGATGGCACCGCAGGGCTTGGGGGCCAGGGCCTAACTGGGCAAGCCCTTCCGGCCACAGGTCCCAGCCTCCTCCCTGGAGTCAGGAAGGCCTGGTCTTCCTAGTGCCCAGGCCATGGCTCTGGGGAGAAATCCGCCATGGAGGGCACACAGGAGGCCCTCTGCCTGAGGTCGCAGGTGTCTCGCCAGGGCCACTGCAAGCCTGGCTCGGCTTGCCTGCTTTCTCCAAAGGAGGCTGGCCAACCAGCCGAACCTGGCACCTGGGCCAGGCCCCTTCCAAGGGGACGAGTTCTGGAGGATATAGCCCTGGGGACGGGTGCCAAGTCTCCTGGGGTGTGTGCTGGGCCCCCGTCAGAGGAGGAAGCAGCCTGGCAAGCGGTGTGCCAGACCTGAGATCTGGAGGCCTCCCACAACCTGGTCCCTGTCCTGCCCAGGCCTCCCCAGGGAGGACGATGGTCGTGGCAGTGGCGAGCGGGGTGGGGCTGGTGCCGAGCCTGCCCTTGGATGCCCCGGGAGAGGGCGCCGGGGGATGGGCTGCCTCTGGCCAGGTCTGAGGGACCGACCCAGCTCGGGGCTGTCAGGGGCAGAGAGAGAATCCCCCTCCGCCCTTTCCCTTCAGGTTCTTGTGGCTGGCCAAATCCTTAACAAGACAGGTTGTCTGGAGAAAATCAGACCCAGCTGAAGATGTGTCCATGGGGGAAACCCGGGAAACTGAGTCTCCCCACACAATAGCAGAGATTCTCATCTTTCATCCTCTCCTGAGCTAATGACAGAGGTGGATGTCCCGGGTGGGCCTGTGGAATGGGAGAGGGGCGGAAGTCTATTGTCATGCAGAGGGACATGTAAACGATTCTCTGAACCTTTCCCCAGCACTGGGGTCAGGTCTGGAAGGGATGGAACAGAGGTGACCAGGAACCCGCCTCTCTGTGATGTGGCTGGCCCTGGGGCGGGCGTGGGGGTTGTGGGTGGAAGTGGGATGGCGTGTGAGTTGGCACCAGCCAGCGGTGGAGGCAGCGACTCAGAGGTCAGGGATCTCTCTCTCTCTCTCGCCTTCTCTGTATTTCTCTATCTCTGTCTCTGTCTCTCTCTCTCTCTCTCCCCCTCTGGGACCTGAGGAGAGTAAGGTGGTGTGCCCTGCCCACCTCGCCTACCTCTCCCATGGGCCTTTTCTCTGCCAGCTCCGGGAGTCCTGCTGGCTGGTCTTCAAGTCACTACACCCCCACACAGGCCAAGGGTGCATGCGCAAATGCCGGGGCCTAGGGCTGGCCTTGGGGGTCCTCAGTGAAGGCCCCGCCCTCCCGCCAGTCTCTGACGGGCTGGGGCGGACCTCTTGCACCACCCCACTGCAGTTATTCCATTGCTGCCCTTCTTGACTTCTCTTCAGCTGCTGTCTCCCTCCCCTCCCACACTCCCACTCAGCTTGAAGGCCGCTTCCCTGCCTTGGAAGCATTGCTCTGGCCCTGATGGCCACAGGCATACTGGGCTTCAAGCTCAAGGCTCTGCCTGGGCCAGCTGTTTCGTCCAGGGGCTCATTTCTTCCTGGAAAGACAAAGCCATGGCCTCCCCCCACGCCTGCACTTTGTCACTGCAGCCAGGCCAGGTGTAGGAAAGGCTCTTGAAGTCAGAAGTGCTGAGACAGGTGTATGGTACCACAGGGCTAGGGAGCCAGGGCCCTACTTTGCAATCCCTTCCCACAACATGTCCCAGCCTCCTCTCTGGAGTTGGGAAGGCCTGGCCTTCCTAGTCCCCGGCCATGGCTCTGGAGAGAAATCCGCACTGGAGTGTGCCATGAGGCCCTCTGCCTGAGGTCGCAGGTGTCACGTGCAGGGCCACTGCAAGCCTGGCTCGGCTTGCCTGCTTTCTCCAAAGGAGGCTGGCCAACCAGCTGAACCTAGCACCTAGACCAGGCTCCTTCCAAGGGGACGTGTTCTGGAGGACATAGCCCTGGGGATGGCTGCCAAGTCACCTGGGGCGTGTGCTAGGCCCCCGTCAGAGGAGGAAGCAGCCTGGCAAGTGGTGCATCAGACCTGAGATCTTGAGGCCTCCCACACCTGGGTCCCTGTCCTGCCCAGACCTCCCATGGGAGGACGAGGGTCGTGACAGTAGTGAGTGGGGTGGGGCTGGAGCCAAGTGTCCTTGGATGCCCCAGCAGAGGGCGCCGGGGCATGGGCTTCCCCTGGCCAGGTCTGAGGGACCGACCCAGTTCGGGGCTGTCGGGGGTAGAGAGAGAATCCGTCTCTGCCCTTTCCCTTCAGGTTCTGATGGCTGGCCAAATCCTTAACAAAACAGGTTGTCTGTAGAAAATCAGACCCAGCTGAAGAACATGTGTCCATGGGATAAACCCGGGAAACTGAGTCTCTCCTCACAGGGCAGAGATTCTCATCTTGCATCTTCTCCTGAGCTATTGACAAAGGTGTATGTCTTGGGTGGGCCTGGGGGATGGGAGAGGGGAAGAAGGCCATTGTCATGCAGAGGGACATGTAAAGCCTTGTCTGAACCGTTTCCTCTGCGCTGCGGTCAGGTCCAGAAGGGCCGGCACGGAGGTGACCAGGAACCAGCCTCTCTGTGGTGTGCCTGGCCCCGGGGCAGGCGTGGGGGTGGTGGGTGGAAGCAGGAGGGCGTGTGAGTTGGCACCAGCCAACAGTGGAGGCAGCGACTCAAGGTCAGTGTTCTCTCTCTCTCCCTTCTCTCTCTGTCTCTCTCTCTGTCTCTCTCCCACAGGGACCTGAGGAGAGTAAGGTGCTGTGCCCTGCACACGTCGCCTACCTCTCCCTTGGCCCCTTCTTTCTCTGGCTGCTCCAGGAGCCCTGCGGGCTTGGGTTCAACCCCCCACACCTCCGAACTGTCCAAGGGCACATGCGCGACCGCTGGGGCCTAAGGCTGGCCTTGGGAGTCCTCACTGAAGGCCCTGCCCTCCCGCCAGTCTCTGACCAGAGCGCGGACCTCTGGCGCGACCCAGCTGCAGCTGTTGCATCGCCACACTTCTGGACTTGGCTTCAGCTGTTGTCTCCCTCCCCTCCCCCACTCCCACTCCCACTCAGCTTGAAGGCCACTTCCCTTCCTTGGAAACGTTGTTTTCGTCCTGATGGCCACAGGCGTACTGGGCATCAAGTTCAAGGCTCTCCCTGTGCCAGCTGCTTCATCCCGGGGCTCATTTCTTCCTGAAAAGACGAAGCCGTGTCCTCACCCCATGTCTTCATTTTACGACTGCTGCCAGGCCAGGTCTAGGAAAGGTTTTGTGGTGTCAGAGGAGCCATAAACGGTGTATGGCAACCCAGAGCTAGGGAGCCAGGGCCAAACTGGACAAGTCCTTCCCGCAACAGGTCCCTGCCTCCTCTCTGGAGTCGGGAAAGCCTGACCTTCCTACTGCCCGGACCAAGGTCTAGCGAGATATCCGCCCTAGAGGACAGGTGTGAGGCCCTCTGCCAGAGGGCGCATGTGCCATGCCCAGGGTTACAGGAAGGCTGGCATAGATTGCCTGCTTTTTTCAAAGGAGGCTGGCTTATTCGCTCATCCTCCTGCTCCAGGTCCATTTCCTGGTGGACCAGTTCTGAAGGAAAGAGCCGTGATGCCAGCTACCAAGTTTTTTGGGTGTGTTCTCGCCCCCATCAGAAGAGGAAGCCACTTGGCAACTGCTCTGCCACACCTCGGGTGTTTTAGCCTCCCTCTGCTGGCTCCCTGCCGTGCCCATGCCTACCTGCATGGAGGGACTACTAAGGTCTTGGCAGTTGCCAGTGGAGATAGTCGTTAGAGACTTAACTTGGGGTTGTAGTAAAAGAGCATAACATAACAACATTGAGCTTGGGCTCTGCCATTTATGAGCTGTGTAACCTGGATGAGTTTTCTAGCCACTGTACCCAGTCTCTTCATCTATATAATTGTGAGAGGACCAACATCTTCTACGTCGGGATATTTTGAGGATTATGTGTGTTAATGTATGTTCAAGCACAGAATTAACATTCAGAGTGTAGTGCCTGGCTCAGTAGAAGTGTTTGCTGCTGTTATTATAATTATCATTATTTCATGTCCTTCACTTCCTCGTGAGTTCCCTGTAAAACCAACCATGGTCCATGATGTCAACAGTTTTATTCCAGGTTCCTGCTTAATGGCCTGCAGAGGGAGCCTTGGGCTCATAACCTCCTATTTTTATCCCCGTCTCTGGAGGGATGCATTTACCTCTTTCTTCTTTGCACTGAGGCACTGAATGGGGTCCCACACCCAACCCTGCATGTACTCCTTTTAATATCCCATGCTATTGAAACACTGTTTAGTGTTTACTTGGTGGAATATACTCCCTGACATGAACAATGCACGGGAGATAGGATTTAGGAAACATTGTTCCATGTGTTGAAGGTCTCATGAGTTTGTGTTGAATAAGAATCATGCTATTGATATAATGAAGCCAATGTGTACAAATCACCCGTCTGATACGGTTATACAGGATGGCTTGCAGGGCGGCTGTGTTTGCGTCTGTTCGACCGTATCACCAGACAATTAGCAAGAATGATATGATCCCTACGCCTTCTCATCCGATGAACAGTTGGAAGAGGTTGTTGGCTGTGACTAGGATTATTATGGTGATAAGGAATATAAGGAGGTACTTGAAGAATTGGGTGATGTGGGGGTCTGAGTGTATATATCAGATTGAGAATTCTATGATGGACCATGTGACGAAGAGTGCCTACTGGCACGAAGATTATTGAGAAGTAGTCTAGTTTGAAGCTAAGTGATAGTTTTAGAGTTTGAATTGTCATTCAGTGTCAGTTTGAGATGATTGTTTCTTGGCCTGAGTGGATGAATATCATTGTGGGAATAAGGCTAGTAATGAAGGCATATGAGACGATGTTTTTTACGTAATAGGGATA
>NW_028261259.1:4694457-4733798 GCF_057802395.1 Ceratotherium simum simum
AGGTTATGGCTACACAATTATGTGAAGGTGTTGAATGTCGCTGAAGTGTACACCTAAAAATGGTTACAATTTTATGTTCAACATATTTTATGACCATTAAAAAATTAATTATTTTCAACAAATGAACAAACACTAGCTACATGCAATAGCATGGATGAATATCATAACCATAATGTTGCATAAAAGAAATTATATTCAAAAGACTATATATTTTATAATTCCATTTATATAAAATCCAAGAAAGAAACAAAACCGAGGTCTGGTTTCTACTAATGGTGGAGTAGCTTGTTGAACTAACACTCTCACAGATAACAATGATAAAATCTGCACAAAATATTATATATATTTATACAGACTCGTGTCGTTATATATAAAACACATATAATAAATGTGTATATGTGTGTATGTTTAAATCACTTCCACAAGCAAGCTGAACTGAGAGGGAATCTTCCCTTAAATGATGGGAATTGCACCAGGAGATATTTGCAAGCTTGAATCTGTTGCCTCAAAGCATTCCAAAATCTGCACATGCCTAGACAGGGAAAAACTACAGTCTTACTTGTAAAGTTAGAGGATGTATTTTTCGGCTGGTAGAGTAGCTGGAAAGTTAGGGAGAAATTCTGGAAGGAGGGAGACACAAAGAGGAAAATCGCAAAATATATATGTAAGTCTCTCCTCCCACACACTAAATTGGTGATCTTTGAACAACACACATACAGGGTAGTAGCCCCAGAAGGCCTAGTGTAAAAACAGCAGCTGGAAGCATTTGAAAGAACTGACTGAGGATTTCAGCTATGCCCACTGTGGAAGGAGCTAGGATTGGAATTTCAGTCCAGCCAAGTTGATTCCCTGCTAGAAAAACTAACAACATTCTTCAAAGAAATACAATAGAATCCTGAGCCTTCTATACTCATTCTTCTATGATTTCCAGTACACAGTTTAAAAGAAGCATGAGATTTGAAGAAACAGGAAAATGTAATCCATATGTGACCAAAAAAGCAGGCAGTAGAAACTCTCCCCAATGTGTTGTAACTAGCATGTCAAGAATACTGAAAGAAGCTCATTATAAAGATGATCATGGTGGTAAAGAAAAATATTCCCATAATGAATGAAGAGATGTGGGAACTCAGCAGAGAAGTGGAAATTACAATAAAAGAACCAAATAGGAAGATGAAATAAAATAAATACTTTTGAGTTTACCAGTAGATTTAGAAACATGTAGAAAAAACATGAAGATACAGTTAAATAGAAATTATCCAGTCTGGGAAGAAAAGAGTGTAAAAACTTTGGAAGAAAAATGAAGAGAGCCTTTGACCTGTGAGATGGTTGAGTCCTCAGCAGATAGGAGCAATATAGAAAAATTTAAATGAGGCAGAAAGGCAAATCAATAAGTAATGTCATAAAACTTCTAAAATTTGGTGGAAAATCTAAAATTTTAGATCCAAGAAAGTCAGCAAACCCACAAAATAAAACATAAAATAAAAGCATACTTAGGAACATGATAGTCAAGCTACTAAAATCCGAAGATAAAAAGAAAATCTTGAAAGCAGTCAGGGAAATACATATATACAGGAGAAGACATTACATACAGGGAGAAATAAAGTGAATGATGGATGATATATTATCAAAAACAAAAGAGACAACTCAACAACAAAATGACATCTTTCAAGTGCAGAAAGAAAACCCAAAAGTCAACACAAGATTCTATATTTAGCAGAACTCACTTTCAAAAATGAAGCAGAAGCCACAATAAGATACTGCACGCCTATTAGGTGCCTGAAATAAAAAATAAAATTTAAAATACCACATGAGGAGGTGGGTGAGGAGTAGGAGCAATTAGAACTGGGAATGCAACATGATAGTTGCATTCAGAAAACTGTTGAGCAGGTTCTTATAAAGCTAAACGTACACTTATTATATGACTGAGATATCCCACTCCTAGGTATTTACTGAAGAAAATTGAAAACTAATGTTTAAACAAAAATCTTTGTGGGAATCTTTATAGACATTTTATTCATAATTGCCAAAAGCTGGAGATAAACTAAATGTCCTTCGTCAGGTGAATGGAGAAAGAAACTGTGATGCATTAGTACATTACAATACTACTTGGCAATCAAAAGGATAAACTCTTTTTTTGTGTGTGTGAGAAAAATAAGCCCTGAGCTAACATCCATTGCCAATCCTCCTCCTTTTTTCCCCACAAAGCCCCAATAGATAGTTGTATGTCATAATTGCACACCCTTCTAGTTGCTTTATGTGGGACACGGCCTCAGCATGGCCAGAGAAGCAGTGTGTAAGTGCGTGCCCTATATCCGAACCTGGGCAGCCAGTAGGGGAGCGCACGCACTCAACAGCTAGGCCACGGGGCCGGCCCCAGGATAAAATCTTGATTCACACAACAAAATGGATGAATCTTGGATGCATTTCTCTAAGTAAAGGAAGTCAGATTCAAAAAGCTGTATAGTATATGATTCCATTTATATGACTTTCTAGAAAAGGCAGAATTACAGGGATGGAAAATGATCAGTAGTTGCCAAGAGATGGAGTAGGGGAAGGGGTTGAATACAAAGGGATAGCATGAGAGAACTTTGGGGGTGAAAAACACAGCTCTATATGGTACTGTGTGTATGGATGCATGACCATAAAGTCAAAACCCATAGAACTGTACACCACAAAGAGTGAATTTTACTCTGCAAATTTTAAAAATCAATCAGGATGCTGGGGAATTCAGATGGAGTGCAGTGACAAATGAATCTCACTGTATTACAAACATGTGACCTAACCATACAGAAGGGGTGGGGATGAAAGGTCCTGACCTAAGTTACTTTGGAAGACAGTGATTTGACGGGATACTGTAGAACTAAAGTACTGGACAGAAACACTCTACTCCAGGTGGTAAATTTGTTTTTCATAAAATTTACAGATTAGCAATTCTGAAACTAGATTATTTATTAGGAAATATATTGCAGCTAACTGGAGTTAAGTTTCTCACAGTTGGTGAAAGAAGTTACAAATAAACAAAAGGAGAATGCTAGAATAAACTCTGTGGTGCTGGATTGGAGTTCAGAAGTATCAGTATGAATCACTGTCTTCCAAAGTAACTTAAGGTCAGGACCTTTCATCCCAACCCTTCTGTATGGATTTAGGTCACATGCTTGTAATACAGTGAGATTCATTTGTCACTGCATTCCATCCTGAGTTCCCCGGCATCCTGATTGATTTTTAAAATTTGCAGAGTAAAATTCACTCTTTGTGGTGTACAGTTCTATGGGTTTTGACTTTATGGTCATGCATCCATACCCACAGTACCATACAGAGCTGTGTTTTTCACCCCCAAAGTTCTCTCATACTATCCCTTTGTATTCAACCCCTTCCCCTACTCCATCCCTTGGCAACTACTGATCATTTTCCATCCCTGTAATTCTGCCTTTTCTAGAAAGTCATATAAATGGAATCATATACTATACAGCTTTTTGAATCTGACTTCCTTTACTTGGAGAAATGCATCCAAGATTCATCCATGTTGTTGTGTGAATCAAGAGTTTATCCTGGGGCCGGCCCCGTGGCCTAGCTGTTGAGTCGCGTGCGCTCCCCTACTGGCTGCCCAGGTTCGGATCCAGAACGCACTGACACACTGCTTCTCTGGCCATGCTGAGGCCGTGTCCCACATAAAGCAACTAGAAGGGTGTGCAATTATGACATACAACTATCTATTGGGGCTTTGGGGGGAAAAAAGGAGGAGGATTGGCAATGGATGTTAGCTCAGGGCTTATTTTTCTCACACACAAAAAAAGAGTTTATCCTTTTGATTGCCAAGTAGTATTGTAATGTACTGATGCATCACAGTTTCTTTCTCCATTCACCTGACGAAGGACATTTAGTTTATTTCCAGCTTTTGGCAATTATGAATAAAATGGCTATAAAGATTCCCACAAAGATTTTTGTTTAAACATTAGTTTTCAATTTTCTTCAGTAAATACCTAGGAGTGGGATATCTGAGTCATATAATAAGTGTACGTTTAGCTTTATAAGAACCTGCTCAACTGTTTTCTGAATGCAACTATCATGTTGCATTCCCAGTTCTAATTGCTCCTACTCCTCACCCACCTCCTCATGTGGTATTTGCAATTTTATTTTTTATTTCAGGCACCTAATAGGCGTGCAGTATCTTATTGTGGCTTCTGCTTCATTTTTGAAAGTGAGTTCCGCTAAATATAGAATCTTGTGTCGACTTTTGGGTTTTCTTTCTGCACTTGAAAGATGTCATTTTGTTGTTGAGTTGTCTCTTTTGTTTTTGATAATATATCATCCATCATTCACGTTATTTCTCCCTGTATGTAATGTCTTCCCATGTATATATGCATTTCCCTGACTGCTTTCAAGATTTTCTTTTTATCTTTGGATTTTAGTAGCTTGACTATCATGTACCTAAGTATGCTTCTATTTTATGTTTTATTTTGTGGGTTTGCTGACTTTCTTGGATCTAAAATTTTAGATTTTCCACCAAATTTTAGAAGTTTTATGCTATTACTTATTGATTTGCCTTTCTGCCTCATTTAATTTTTCTGTCCTTCTCCTATCTGCTGGGGACTCAACCATCTCACAGGTCAAAGGCTCTCTTCATTTTTCTTCAAAATTTTTACACTCTTTTCTTCAGACTGGATAATTTCTATTGCTGTATCTTCATGTTTTTTCTACTGTTTCTAATCTACTGGTAAACTCAAAAGTATTTATTTTATTTCATCTTCCTATTTGGTTCTTTTGTGTAATTTCCACTTCTCTGCTGAGTTCCCACATCTCTTCATTCATTTTGTGAATATTTTCTTTACCACCATGATCATCTTTATAATAGCTGCTTTTGTATTCTTGACTGCTAATTGAAACACATTGGGAGAGTTTCTACTGCCTGCTTTTGGTCACATATGGATTACATTTTCCTGTTTCTTCAAATCTCATGCTTCTTTTAAATTGTGTACTGGAATTCATGGAAGATAGGTATAGAGGCTCCAGTTCTATTGTATTTCTTTGAAGAATGTTGTTAGTTTTCTAGCAGGGAATCAACTTGGCTGGACTGAAATTCCAATCCTATCTCCTTTACAGTGGGCATAGCTGAAATCCTCAGTCAGTTCTTTCATCTTCCAACTGCTGTTTTTACACTAGGCCTTCTGGGGCCTACCCTGTATGTGTGTTGTTCAAAGATCTGCCAATTTGGTGTGTGTGGGTGAGAGACTTACATATATATTTTGTGATTTTCCTCTTTGTGTCTCCCTCCCTTCCAGAATTTCTCCCCTAACTTTCCAGCTACTCTGCCAGCCCAAAAATACATCCTCCAACTTTACAAGTAAGACTGTAGTTTTTCCCCTGTCTAGGCCATGTACAGATTTTGGAATGCTTTGAGGCAACAGATTCAAGCTTGCAAATATCTCCTGGTGCAATTCCCATCATTTAAGGGAAGATTCCCTCTCAGTTCAGCTTGCTTGTGGAAGTGATTTAAACATACACACATATACACATTTATTATATGTGTTTTACATATAGCTACACGAGTCTGTATAAATATATATAATATTTTGTGCAGATTTTATCATTGTTGTCTGTGAGAGTGTTAGTTCAACAAGCTACTCCACCATTAGTAGAAGCCAGACCTCGGTTTTGTTTCTTTCTTGGATTTTATATAAATGGAATTATAAAATATATAGCCTTTTGAATATAATTTCTTTTATGCAGCATTATGGTTATGATATTCATCCATGCTATTGCATGTAGCTAGTGTTTGTTCATTTGTTGAAAATAATTAATTTTTTAATGGTCATAAAATATGTTGAACATAAAATTGTAACCATTTTTAGGTGTACACTTCAGCGACATTCAACACCTTCACATAATTGTGTAGCCATAACCTCCAACCATCCACAGAACTATTTTCACATTGCGCTGAAACTTTGTGCCCGTTAAACAACTCCCTGTTATCCCTCCCTCTTGTCCCTGGGAACCACCATTCTCCTTTCTATTCCTATAAATTTGACTACTCTAATTACCTTATGTGAGTGGAATCATACAGTATTTTTCCTTTTGTGACTGGCTTTATTTCACTAGGAATTCATCCAAGAATTCCTTCCTTTTTAAGGGTGACTAGTATTCCACTATGTGTATACACCACATTTTTTGTCAATTCATCCACTGATGGACACATGGCTTGATGCCAGCTTCCGGCTATTTTGAATAATGCTGTTAAGAACATGGGTGTACATATATGTCTTTATACCTCTGCGTTCAGTTCTTTTGGGTATATACCCATAAATGGTGTTCTCAGATTCACTTTTTCACATATAACAGGGTTCCCCACACCTCCAAGAAGCAATTCTTGGAATGCCAGCTGGTTGCCAGATAATTCAACTCAATTTGATGCTGACAACCCAGAGATACATCAGATTCTACAGGTTGATGGCTCCGTCCTATAATTCTGCACACCCACCCAACCTCACCTTTACTTCAGATGCCAGTTACAAGCCCAAGTTGTTACCTGTACTTCTGACTTACTGGCTATAAATCAGAGGTCCCCACAACCTCCTCCTTGGGTTTGATTAATTTGCTAGAGTGGCTCACAAAACTCAGAGAAACAGTTACTAGATCACCAGTTTATTATAAAGGATATAATTCAAGAAGAGCCTGTTGGAAGTGGTGCATAGGGAAGGTATGGAGATGGTACACAAAGCTTTCATGCCATCTCCAGGTGCACCACTCTCCAAGCAGTCCTTGTCATTGCCAACCTGGAAGCTCTCTGAACCGCCTTCTATTGGGATTTTTATGGAGGCTCTCTCACATAGGTATGATCAATTATTAACTCAGTTTCCAGCCCCTCTCTTTTCTCTGAAGGATAAGGGGTAGGGCTAAAAATTCGAAGCTTCTAATCAGGGCTTGGTCTTTCTGGTGACCAACCCCCATCCAGGAAACCATCCTGGAGCCCACCCAGAGTTGCCTCAATAGAACAAAAGATTCTCTTAGTGTTCTTATCACTGGGAAATTACAAAGACTTTAGGAGCTCTGTGCCAAGAACTGGGCCTTGAGGCCGATAAATATGTTTTTATTTGTTCAGAACCCATAAGTGGAATTTTTAGATCATATAGTAATTCTATTTTTAATTTTTGAAGGAACTGCCATACTGTTTTCCACAGTTTTATATTCTCACACTCAGAGCACAAGGGTTCCAATTTCTCAACATCCTTGCCAACACTTATGTTCTGATTTTGTGATAGTAACTATCTAATGGGTGTCAAACGGTAGTTCCTTGTGGTTTTATTTCACATTTTCCTGATACTTAGTGATGTTGAGCATCTTTTCTTGTGTTTCCTGTTCATTTTATATTTTCTTTGGAGAAATGTCTGTTCAAGTATTTTGTGCATTTTTAAATTGAGTTTTTATTGTTGAGTTGTAGAAGTTCTTTATTTATTCTAGATATTAATCCCTTATCAGATTTGTGATTTGCAAATATTTTCAACCATTCCATGGTTTGCCTTTTTACTCTGTTGATAGTATCTTGTGATACAGAAAACTTTTTCGTTTTCATGAAGTCCAATTTGTTATTTTTTTGTTACTTATGTCTTTGGTGTCATATTAAAGACATCCTTTTTGCAATGGCATTTGGACCCAATGAAATACAGCTTTTACCATGTGTTTTCTTCTAAGGATTTTATAGCTTCAACTCTAACATTTATATCTTTGACCCATTTTGAGTTAATTTTTGTATATTGTGTAAAGTAAGGGTCCAACCTCATTCTTTTGCATGTGGGTATCCAGTTTTCCCAACAACATTTGTTGAAAAACTGATCTTTTCTCCAATGAATGATCTTTGTACCTTTGTCAAAAATCATTGGATCATATATGCAAAGTTTTATTTCTGGGCTCTCTGTGCTATTTCATTAGTATAGTGTGTGTATTTATGCCAGTACCACACTGTTTTGATTACTTTATAGTAAGTTTTGAAATCAGGAAGTGTGAGTTCTCTAACTTTGTTCTTCTTTTTCTAGATTGTTTTGGCTATTCAGTGTCCCTTGAGAGTCCATATGAATTTCAGGATAGATTTTCTATTTTTGCAAAACAATCATTGTAATTTTACCTCTTTGAGTAAGTTGATTCTTAAGTATTTTACTCTTTTTGTTGCTATTGTAAATAAAAATGTAAAGTTTTTAAATTTCTTTTTCAGATTACTTATTATTAATGTATAGAAGAACAACTAGTTTTTGCATGTTGATTTTGTGTCCCACTACTCTGCAGAATTTACTAGTTCTAACAATTTTTTGGTGGAAGTTTTAGGGGTTTCAACATATAAGATACTATTTGTAAACAAATATAATATTACTTCTTCTTTTCCAATTTGGATGCTATTTCTTTCTTTTTCTTGCCTAATTGCTTTGGCTAGAACTTCTAATATCATGTTGGATAGAAGTGGTGAAAATGGGCCTTCTTGTCTTGTTCCTGATCTTAGAGAAAAAGCTTTCAGTCTTTCACCCTTGAAAATGATGTTCTCTGTGGATTTCTATATATGGCTTTTATTATGTTGAAGTAGTTTCCTTTTACGCTGAGTGTTTTTTTAGTGGTTTTAGCATGAAAGCATGTTGAGTTTTGTTAAATGCTTTTTCTGCATCCATTGAGATGATCATGTGTTTTCTTCCTTCATTCTGTTAATGTGGTTTATTACATTAATTCATTTTCATATATTGAAACATCCTTGTATTCCAGGAATAAATCCCACTTAAAAATGTTGTATAATCCTTTTAATATGCTGATGAATTTAGTTTATTACTATTTTATGGAGGATTTTTATATCAATATTCATCAAAGATATTGACCTATAGTTTTCTTTTGTCTTAGTGTCTTTGGCTTTGATATCAGGGTAGTGCTAATCCCATAGGATGACTTTAGAGGTATTTTCTCCTCTTCAACTTTTGAAAGAGCTTGAAAATTATTGGTGTTAGTTAATTTAAAAAAAAGTCTTTGGGCCCAGGAATAAATTCAGCATAAAATAAATACAAATAAATATTTTTTAAAAATATGAAAAAGTTTTTTACTAAAAAAAATTAAAAATTTAGCAAGTACATCACTTATCACTTTGTTTCTAAAAAGTTTCTTAACCTACTAGTAAGCATGAACAAATTGTTAGAATTAAAATGACTCAAGTGTTAATTTTCTTCATTGCAAGTTGTCTGACAGAAGTATATGATGCCATCATGTATGACATCTTTTATGAAAAAATGGTCATTTTTGTAGTATTTGAGAATATTATGAATTTTCCCAGTGGCATCTGACAATACTCTGATATGCAAAGTTATCTTTTCAACATGTATGTCTCATCATCATCCTTACCAAATTAACAAACTCAGGTGCTAATTAATCAACTACTTTTCATATGATTCAGGTTCTCCACCACCAACTCCCCTAAGCATCAGGAAATTCTACAACTTCTGCAAGATTAACGATTTTACCTTACACTGTATATATCTCATGTGGTTTAAAACATCCAAAAATCGTTGATAAACTGACCCTGCCCACACTAAAGCATTGTGAATTATAAAAGATGGTCTCTGTTAAGTGGGGAGGGATTTCAGGTTGAACTTAATTTTATAAGTGGTCAATTTATTACAGTGTACTGTTCTGTTATGTATTTCACTTCTTTTCTAAAAAAAAGTGATAGTTGAGGGCACTTAGATAATAAAAATTTGAGAAATTAAGGAACTGATACACACTGTAAGCTTCAAATGTTTTCAAGCATAAGATACAATAAGAACTAAAACTACGAAATGGCGGAGGAAATAAAGATAAGGGGATGAAGTTGCAAAACTGAATCTATAATAATATCTCAGTGGCTAGCTTTGTGGTGCCAAGAAGGTGGTGAAGTCAAAGAATTCATAAAGATGATAATAAACACACTACAAAGAAAAAAGACTGAAATTTTCATAGAGAGAATTTTTACAGTGATATGACAGATAGAGAACAGGGAAGAGAAGTTGGAGTGAGAGACTATCTGCTTCTTCAATTATTTCCACTGTAGAGAACAACAAACCAATTTGCTGAAATCTTTATTCCCCTCTATGACCCTATCTTTACCTGCAAAATCTCAGCCCTGAATCGATGTCACAGTCCAGCTTTTCCATCCCTGGAGAACAGAGCAATTTATCTCATATGAAACCTCAACAGCTCAGGCTGTGAAACAAGGCCAGCCATCCATTCTCACAGAGGAGCCAACTGGAGGTAGGATTTTTGGTTCTGAATTCAGCTAAATATCTTCAAAGAATTGTATCTGGCCTTCCTTATCCAGGGCTATCAGTGAAGTGCTGGCTGGCTTTCAGAGAAGAGCAATTCACAGTCAGTGGAGATATTTTCTGGTGAGCTCTCTAGAGAAGGCTGTGGGGCTTGTTAGTAAGAGTTGATTTCTATGAGGATTATACTTTTTTATTTTATTGAGAGATTTATAAAGAAATTTACATGGTAAAATTATTATCAACAAAATACGTTGTCTATTCTCTGGTCATTTAAGCAAAATCTTTCTCTCAGGGCCAACCCATGGACAAAGCCCAGATTTAATCTCTAAGAGTCTGCTAGGCACTCTGTGGTCCACGGGAAGCCCTCAAGTTGGCAGCCTGTTTCCTTGTGTGTTGTCCTGGTGTTCAATCTTCCACCTCTTCCGGGTACAACTAGACAGATGCCTATGAGATCATCAAGGGACTTGACATTGGAGAAATGTACTTTTCATTATCTTTAGACTTCTACACTTTTCAAAAAGACTCTCAGCATTTCCAGTAATTGTGCAGCAGTTTACCCAACACTAAGGTTCTCACTATTATAAGTTAAAACAAATAAATTTTGAAAAGGAAAACGTGATCTTTGCAATTTTGTACAGAATCTATATAATGGGTGCATCCTTATAAATGGAGGTGATGGTGCTCAGGGCAAGCTACCCCATTGGGCACCACCCTTGTGTGTGTATTGTTTCGAGCTGAAGACAATAAGGACTCAGAGAACTCAGGAAGAATATTTGAGTTTCCCCTCCCAAACTGCCTACAGAATTTAAAACAAAAGATCTGTTTCAGGAAGGAGTTATTATCATGATGGTTGTAAAGATAACATAGGACAGAGGTTACAATAGTAAAGGCACCAAGCCCCTTTTATCAAAAACTCTATCTCTCCCTGACCACATTATCTATAGATGACCCTGAGAAGAGTTGTCAGGCAAACATTTGCATTTCTATCCCCATGTGAGTTGTCTTCTTGCCCTCTGTGGTCCTAGACCACTACCCACCCCCAACACCTTCCTCCTCTTTAGCTGCAATACTTAAGCAGGCAGCTTAGACAGAGGGTCGAGTTGCTCATTTCTGAGTTTCTCCCATGTATACATGTTATTAAACTTGTATTATTTTCTCCTGCTAACCTGTCTTGTTAATTATTTGGCCAGCCATGGGAACCTTAAGAAAAGGGAAGAGGGAGATTCTCTCACTCCCTCAACAGTTTTTGCGCCCAATGTGGGGCTACACTGGCTGACAAGTTGCATTCTCTGGCTGGAAAAAATGCCTTCTCCCTGGATTACTGCAGGGGATGAAATACGGGAACCCCTGACGAAAGCTGGCAAAACGTAAGACTTCTTACCCCGTCAGCCTCCCGGAATCTCTACCTGTGGAGTCCGGTGGAAGGAAGTGGTGAGAAATTTATTCTCTTTCTAAATTTAGATTGGCAGGAGAAAATATTTGGGAATCTAGTTTCTTGTGCTTTTAGTGACGCTGGTAAATTTGGTAGAGTAGTCTTGGTTTTGATCTTGATCCTTTTTCCTCCCAGAGATAGTCTCTGTTTTTCTCTTTTGTCTCTGTCTTTTGTATCATGTGTCATAAGAAGGAACTACCATAGGGTAGGACGCAGGCATAGGCCCTATGAGCCTACTGTCCGGGCCGGCCCCACAGACTGGTGAGTTTGTGGGTCTCACCAGACTAGCGTCTATTTAGACAAACTTTGCTGTGGGTTAATATGCACATGAAGTGAAGGCCATTGCCAAGGGCATCTTGAAAGCCAAAAAGGCCGCAAATTTGGTGGGCACAGGTCGAGCAGTTAAGAGCCATTAGGGCTCTCGCCACTTTCAGAAGACTCCCGTGACAGGATAAATTGGGTCACGGAACGGGGTAGATGACACAGGTCCCCCGCCAACTGCAAGAAAATGTCCATGCAACGACGAGGTACTCTGTAAAGCACACAGTCCCCAACCCCGTGGCACCTCCCCCCCCAGGTATTATTCTGACTCCAAGAGTCCTAAGGCGTGGCTAAAGCTGTCATTGTGCACATAAGAAAAAAACCGGATGAGGTTTTTCCTTCTGTCTTGTTCTGTGTCCTGAGAAAACTTGGCTTTGTGACCAGTGAGAATGTTCTCCTTGGTCTCCATCATATGGAAGGTGCATTTACCGGGGTGCCCCTTGGTGGCCAGTTGAGTAGACTGGGGTTCTGAACTGTCTCTTTGTCCGGCTGTGCCAAGCTCTCAGGGGAGTTTGTCATATAGGGCCCAGTCCATAAGGGCTTTTGTCGTCTTAACCTTCGTTGCTTGTTAGTGCTGGAATAATCCCATTCCAGTATTGCCTGCCCAGTGTCACAGATTAGCGGGTCTGTGACTGGAGGCATCCCACACTATTGTGGGAGACCGGAGACACCGTTTTCACTACACCATCCTTACCGCCTGTGCAACGAAGGTCTTTACTTTCTCTGAATATCTTTGGGAGTGAATTCTGTGGATCATGGGGGCTACATCATCTGCGCCCTCACCAGGGACACCTCTTGTGTCCATGGTAAAGATTTATTCTAAGCATGGGAAAGTTACCACCAGGTCTTTCCTTCAAAAGGCTTATTGGATCGAGTCACTATTGGAATAAATATACAAATGAAGATCCTACTCGTCAATGGCCCGACGACAGATCCTTTGAATTGGAAAACTTCTAAATTGGGGGAAAAAAATATGTTTTGAGAGCTCTCACACAATTGTTTAATTGGTACCTAAAAAAAGGCCAGAAAAAGGAAGGGAAAAATTTAAATAGCCTTAAGACCTTGACTCAGGTTACAATTGAATTGAGAACATGTAAAAGTGTAAGTGTTGATAAGATTATAAAGGTTGGAATGTTTGAGCAAATTTTATATAAAGAGGTTACATCAACTTTGCCTGTGTATGTTTTAAAATGTCTGACTGGGAATGCTTCCCTTGTCCAAAATTAGAAGACCAACACCTATTGATAAAAATCTTAATGATAACTATGTTTAAAGGTATAAGAGGTGATGAAATGTACATAAACTTTTGTACAAAAAACTGATGTTATTTCTATTACAGAACTGGTTAACAAAAATAGTAATTTAAATGATGGTTAATTTTATCTAATGTCTTATGAAGTCTTATAGGCAATCTAAATAATTATTGGGAACAAGTAACTAAATAGTTGTGAAAAAGATGAATGTTGGGTGAACTTTAAATAATAATTATGTGTTACGGTGGTTACAGCTTCCAAAATCTTTTTGGTGACTTAAAACTTTAGAGTTTTGCTAAATTTTGTGATAAAAATTCACTGAGTATCATCATTTCCAAATAAGATAAGATATTAGACACTGATTACTAAACTTACATTTGTTACATTTGGCTTTTCATTACAGGAAAACTAAAAGGTGTTTTGGGTCTATTGGTAAACATGTGTTTTATTAAAAGATTGTACTATAAAGTAACATATTTCTAGAGGTTATGAAGTGTGTATAAATTTTCCAAGCCACAATATACTAATGTAAAAGAAAGTTTATAATGGTTTACTTAGTTTTTACTTACAAATTGGGGTTTCTAAGAGTTAAAATTTCTAATTAGTATATGCGATTGAAGCTACTAAATATTAAGAAAAAATATGTCTGTGTACAAGGAAAGTAAGATGTATAAAGAAGGAACAAAGAATGGAAATATTTTATTTGATTGATTAAGAAAGATAAATTTGTCTTCAAGTACTAGGAGGAAAAGAAAGACATGGGACAAATTCTGGTTTGTGGAAGAGGAATTCTGGAAAAGGAGTTTTTGTATGGTCAAGTTGGCTAAGATTGAAATGAATTTAATTAAGTAAATGAATGTTAATATCAGAAGGAAGCTGGTACAAAATTATAATTTGGTCTTCTTTCTTTTAAAAGGATAATTTTCTTGAACTTGATAAAGAGGTTATAAAAGATTTTTCTTTACCTTTGGGTAAGTCTACTTAAAGGTCAGAAAAAAAAACCTGTTAAAATAATTTCCTGTGTTCAAAAGACTGAGGTCTCTCTATTAAGGTTTTTGGACTGTCAATGCTCTCTTTGATTTAACGTTTTATATTTTTGAGAAGCTCCCCAAAATTCATATAAATAAAGTCATTTTTTACTTTTTTTCTTTGAGAATTTTCAAAGGGCCCTGGAACTTCTCAAAGAAATTTGCTCTCTTCCTATAAAGGGAAAGATACTAAATTTATTAGGCTTATTCAGTATGTTAAATTACATGGAAAGCATTGTCAGACAAGTGATGATAAGTCTGCTTAGGTGCTATTATGTGGGCAAATGTTATTGACATAGGTGTTTTAAAATTGTATAACATTACTGAAATTCTGATCTGTCCTGATTATCAGTCATAATTCTGGTTATTATTATTTTAAAGTGTTGTATGTCACAAAATTAACCACATTTCTCTGTCAATTGCCATTTTGAGGTCTTGTTTACAGACTTATTTCTTTGCTCTAATGCTTTTGCAAAATATTTCAACTTCAGAAAAATTCAAGGAAAGGACTCTGACATTTACACTAGAGTACAGGTTTCTGACAAACTTTCTGATCATAAAAATGAACTTGGTAAGAAATTACAGAAATCTGATGGAAAGACTGATAACTTCATGAAGCTGCTAACAGAAAGACTGGGATCAAGAGTGGATTACACAGGACTGAATGAACTGATAAGGATAATTATAATTTTTATGATTTTCATTTGAAGTATTGCTGAATTTTTAATGTTTTGTTTTTCAGAGTTAAGGAAAACTTTTTCTCTTTTCTCCTGAGCTAGGTATGACTTATAACAATTTGGTAAATGATATTTTTGTAAGTAAAATTGAAATATTTATCTTTTTCTCTCTATCTGATCCCTCGAATTTGGAAACTCTTAGTAAGTGAGTATTGTTGTTTTCATGGCAATATAGTTATTTGCATAAGTTCAATAAGAATCTGTTCTCCTTATAACAGGACACAATTGGAAACACTGGTTATATTACCAAGGCTTTGACTGGAACATCATATTTGTGATATAACCATACAGCTTTTGAGGAATGAAGATTGGACTTTATGGAATAAAGCCACGTGGAAATACTGGCCTGGTACCTTATGTTCCAAGCAGCACTTACCAGGATAAGTAAAGAATGTCACTTATCTGGCAAACACAAGGAACCTCGAAATATTTTGGGGAACCTAGGAAGAAAGGAATTCACCCAAATCTGTAGGTATTACAGGCAAAGTCTGATGACAAAATCCTTGGCTTGGCTTTTCTGGCCTGGAGAGGCCTTTAAAGTTCAATCTGAGATTCCTTATAAAACGTTCCAGCAAAGCAGATTTAAAGAGCCTATGTGATCAATTGCTATTCTTGCTGTACTTATGTAAATAATTGAGCCAACTCTATTGGAACTAGGCTTATTTTGCAAACTAGTTTTAATTTGTCTATCTTTGATAAAAATGAGGGTGATCTTAGAAAGAAAAATTATATTTCAGTAAAAACTATAGTGTACATTTGCGGATATTAGATCCTAGTTTTGTTAATTGTCTGTTAAGGTTTTTGTTTTATATCTGTTGACTGGACTGGATCCTGATTTCTTCTAGTCTCCTAAAATATCTGGCTACAGATGTCCAAACTAACGTTTTCATTTTTCCATCATTTTCATTTGGAATCACTAAAAACTGAACCTGCCCTTTTTCCTGAAGCCTTACAAACTGAAGCTGATGGACTTGATATAAACTTAAGAGATTACCCGATGACATCATCAGAGACATTTTAAACTGCAAAAGATGCTTTGATGCTGACATCTAAAAATCTTCTTAACTAGCTGTCCCCTATAATCAGAAACTGCTTTACAACTTGCTCCAACCATTAACCTTGTTTTTCTTTCGTTTACATAGAAATGCTTCCATTAAATACTTGATTGCTTGCTTCCACAATATAGGTGTAACCTTGAGAGCCCACCTGCATCACCACTGTCAGGGGAAGATGGGGAATCTCCCTCTGCCCTTTTCCTTAAGGTTCTTATGACTGGCCAAATAATTAACAAGACAGGGTAGCAAGAGAAAATAATACCAAGTTTAATAACATGTATACATGGGAGAAAGCAGGGACACTGCGTTTCTCAACACAATAGCAGATTCTCGTCTTAAATACCATGTCCAACCAAAGACAAGGAGGATGTTGGGAGTGGGAGTGTTAGTTACAGGAGATTATCACTAAAGCACTGTAAACAAGAGTAAGATTTATTATGCAGTTTATGGCCTCACCTTCTACATTGATAAGTCTCTAGAAATGAGGTCGTCACCCCTCTTCCCAATACAGAGAGGAGATACCTTTACAAATGGAGACTTCACTTGTAAATGATTGTCTGGTAACTCCTCTNGNGNCCATCCAGAGCCTGTGGCCAGAGAGACAGAACTTCCGATAAGATGGGCTTGTTGGTGCCTTTTTTATTGTAACCTCTATCCTACATTATCTTTATACCAGTCATGATAATAACTCCTTCCTGAAACAGATCTTTTGTTTTAAATTCTGTAGGCAGTTTGGGAGGAAACTCAAATATTCTTCCTGAGTTCTCTGAGTCCTTATTGTCTTCAGCTCGAAATAATCCACATACCAGGCGGTGCTTCCTGGGGTAGCTTGCACTGAGCACCATCAGTTCCCTCCTCTGAAACTTCCCTAGAAGTTTCACACATTAAAAGCTGAGCTGGTAACTGTGGAGAGAGAAATCAAGTTAGTATCCGAGTGATAAGAAGTCTGAAAAGAGAAAATAGCAGATTAGAATGAGGATGAACAAGCAGAAAGAACAAATCAGACACACTTCCCCACACTCCATTAACCCAGTCCCCCAATCCTGGAAATAAGTCAGTCCAATAAAATGTGTGAGCTTCGTTTATCTGATGAAAAATGTCAATCTTCTCTTTTAATAGATTTAAGTTAGATATTACTTGACCTGTTTGATTCACATAAAAGCAACATTTTCTCCAATGATTGCACATGTTCCTCCTTGCTGGGCAGTGAGTACATCAGAGCACGTCAATTTTGGAGCACCACAGATGTTAGGCTGTTAATCTCTGACTGGAGTATGTTCAAGGTTTGCATGGTGGTGTTGAACTCTTGCTCCATTACCATAGAGATTTAAGATTGCCCTTTCCAACTCACAATCTCCAAAGCTGGGAATAGGACTCTCAAGGCTGAAAGAACTTGGAGTTGTGATATACAAGTGGATGTTCCACGATTTCTCAACTGGCACGTTTATGTGGCACAATCTTATGAACAAACGAACCCAAGTTTGTAATTTGGCTGGCATTTAAGGTGGAGTGTTTGGTGACAGAAGGAGCCAGGTATCCAAGTCCGCATCGTCCTGACCAATTAGGTGGGAATCCTTTATACACTTTGTTGCCGCATAAAATGAAAAGACCAGTGTAGTTTAAAGACAAGGTTAGAATTGAGTCTGTAGTTGCCAGGATCTGGACTATTTCATGATCTGTGCCACTTGCACTGTTACTACCTAAACTTCTCCATTTCCCATGAGCTCCTGTCAGTCTGCGAGAACAGAACAGATTGCAGAATAGCTGGTACAGGAGGCCTGCAGTCTGATTTTGGCAGCTATAAAGCCTGGTCTTGTCACCTGACCAGGTGAGTCCAGATTTTTGATCCACCCATATATAGTCTGTGGCATTGGACAGCTTAAACATGCGGATAGCTGCGATACCCCAAGTTGCACATGGGTGGCTCGTAAGCCATCCAGAGCACTTGGTGATTTGGCAAATGTCTGTGCCAGAGGGAGTAGTGATAGAGTCACTTACAATTCCCTTGAGAGTTCTGAAGATGCCACCTGCGGAATCAAACCACAGAGTTTGATGGCAATATTGTCTCGGTATGTCACCCAGGAAAGGTCCAGCGCCATGTTTACTTTCAATGCAGAGGGAAAAACTTTCACTTATTGCTTGTACTTGGGCAAGGGACAGTCCTTGACCTTCTAAGTAGTCTTTCTGGGGCCCAAGGGACTCACCAGGAGACGAAGCAGAGTGAAGTTTCCCTTGTTGCAGATACCATACTCTGTTATTCATCCATTTTCCGTATTTAGTCCACCAGGTGTTCGTATCAGCAGGAACAAAGACTAGTTCGGGTTCTTTTGCACTATCTAGCTGTTGACATAACCAACAGTCAGATTGATTAATTAGTGTGGCTAGGGCTTGGTAAACTGGCATAAGGGGGTGTTTGGTCTGTGCCGGCCAGACCTGTTGAAAAGGAGAGGGTTAGTAAAAACAAGACACAGATCGGAAAAGAGCCCATAGCAGAGACTTAGAGGGGAAGAGGGACAGATAGAGACTAGCACTCTCCAGTCAGCTTTCTAATAAATGATTAAAAAAAATATATATATATATATCCACTAATAGTTTGTGTGTGTGAGTGTGTATATATATCCTGAGTTTTTAACGAAAGGGGAGGAAATGGGTCAAAGTAGGTTTTCTTGATCCGTGATCTTGGGAAAAGCTGTCTACTTCGTGATGTCGGCTGCTTCTGGGGCCTGGGTTTTGGCCCTCGAAATCCTTAGTTTAAGGTCACCTGTGGGGATTATCTCTCAGTTGTCTTGAGAGCGATGTTCTGGGTCTATTTTGGTGTGGCTTGCATGGATCCAGGAAGTTTTTTTTTATTTTGATGGCAGTGCAGGTCGTCGGTAAGACTTCATAAGGTCCTTCCCAGCGAGGTGACAGTGTGTGTTTTCTTCTAAAGACCTTGATGTACACCCAGCCTCCTGGTCAAAAGGGATGGCAAGTCTCGTCAGAAGGTGGGGGTCACGCCTCTTTTACCTGTTGACGATATGTTTCAAGTATACTAGTTAATTTTTGTATATAACTAGTCATAGCATCAAATTGTTCACTTAAGTTCCCATAATATTCATTTAATCCAGGAATTGAAGGGTTAGAGACGCCAGGAAGCATCGGACGTCCAAAAACTATTTCAAAAGGAGTCAGTCCATGCCTTTTGTTTGGAGTATTTTGAATCTTCATAAGGGCCAAGGGCAGAGCTTCTGGCCATTTAAGTCCAGTTTCTTGACAGACTTTTCCTAGAGTTCTTTTTATATCTAGATTTTTATGTTCCACTTGCCCTGATGACTGAGGGTGATATGGGGTATGAAATTTTAATGAATACCCCAGAGTTTTTGCAAGCAAGTGGTTTATCTCTGCTGTAAAATGAGTTCCTTGGTCTGATTCAATCTATAAAGGAATGACAAAGCGAGGAATAACTTCAGTTATTAATTTCTTTACCACTGTTGTGGCATCTGCATATCTGGTCGGATAGCATTCAGTCCATCTACTAAACATGCAGACAATAACCAAACAGTGAGAGTAACCTAAAGCTGAGGGCAAGGCCATAAAATCCATTCGGAGTGCCGCAAAAGGCAGCGTGGGCCTGGGAGGACTTCCTGGATCACACCGATTTCTCCCAGAAACTTGGTAAGATTTGCAAGTTGTGCACTGGGAGGTGATTTGGTCAGAAATTTTATGGCTGCCAGGGCAAAACCAATTGTTTTTTAGTTCTTTAGCTATCCCCCGTTTGCACATATGTCCCATTTGGTGGGAGATAAGTGCAAGCCATAAAGTCAAAGAAAAGGAGCTACTGGAAGTCCATTTGGTCCAATGTATAATCCATCTGATAATTGTTTGGCACCCTTTTGTATCAATTGTCTTTTTCAGATTGTGGGGCATTTGTCTGATAGTTAATAACATCAGTCAGGGATAAAGGCAGGTTTAAAAATTGGGTGGAAAACGGATAAGGGGGTCCCTAGTGAGCTGCATGTTTAGCAGCTCTGTCAGCCCTGTCATTCCCTAAAGATATGACATCAGTCTCCTTAGTATGGGCTGAACAATGAACAATGGCAATTTTTGAAGGAAAGTGAATAGCTTGTAATAAGGCTGTAATTAAGTGTCCATTAGCAATAGGAGTTCTTGCAGAGGTTAAGAATCTACAGGATTTCCAAATTGTGCCAACAACATGGCAGACTCAAAAGCCTATTTGCAGTCTGTGTAAATAGTGGCAGTTTTTCTTTTGCTAATGTACAGGCCCTAGTAAGAGCTATGAGTTCAGCAGCTTGGGCTGATCTTATGGTGAGCAAAGGATAAGCTTCAAGAGTTTCATGTGGGGAAACTATGGCATAACCAGTTGTAATGCTTCCCCGGGAATTTCGTTTACAGGAGCCGTCACAAAACAGAAGTAAGTCTGGATTGTCTAAAGGGATGTCTGAGAGATCCTCTCGTGGCTTTGAGACCATTTCTATAGTTGCAAGGCAATCATGTGGAATGGAATGGGGCTCTCCATCATCAGGAAGGGGCAGTAAAGTAGCTGGATTTAAAGTGTTGCAGGAGGACGCTCTTCGACATCGGTCTTAGCAACATCTTTTCAAACACCACATCTGACCGGGCAAGAGAAACAATAGAAAAAATAAACAAATGGGACTACATCAAACTAAAAAGCTTCTACACAGCAAAGGAAACCATCAACAAAACGAAAAGACAACCTAACAATTGGGAGAAGACATTTGCAAACCATACATCTGATAAGGGCTTAATCTCCAAAATATATAAAGAACTCATGCATCTCAACAACAAAAAAACTAACAACCCAATTAAAAAATGGGCAAAAGACCTGAACAGACATTTCTCCAAAGAAGATATACAGATGGCCAACAGACACATGAAAAGATGTTCAAAATCACTAACTATCAGGGAAATGCAAATCAAAACTACAATGAGATATCACCTCACGCCCGTCAGAATGGCTGTAATTAACAAGACAGGAAACAACATGTGTTGGAGAGGATGTGGAGAGAAGGGAACTCTCATACACTGCTGGTGGGAGTGCAAACTGGTGCAGCCACTATGGAAAACAGTATGGAGATTCCTCAAAAAAGCAAGGATAGAATTACCATATGATCCAGCTAGTCCACTGTTGGGTATTTATCCACAGAACTTGAAAACACCAATTTGTAAAGGTACATGCACCCCTGTGTTCATTGTAGCGTTATTCACAATAGCCAAGACTTGGAAGCAACCTAAGTGCCCATCAAGGGATGAATGGATAAAGAAGCTGTGGTATATATACAACAATGGAATACTACTCAACCATAAGAAACGATGAAATCCAGGCATTTGTGACAACATGGATGGACATTGAGGGTATAATGCAAAGTGAAATAAGTCAGAGGGAGAAGGTCAACTACCATATGATTTCCTTAATTAAGTAGTAGATAATAACAACAATAAACAAACACATAGGGACAGAGATTGGATTGGTGGTTAGCAGAGGGGAAGGGAGGAGGGAGGAGGGTGAAAGGGATAATTCGGTACATGTGTGTGGTGATGGGTTGTAATTAGTATTTTGGTGGTGAACATGATGTAATCTATGCAGAAATAGAAGTACAATGATGTACACCTGAAATTTTTACAATGTTATAAACCAATGTTACTGCAATAAACAAAAAAATAAATAAAAAAATAATAAATAAATAAAAATAAATAAATAAAGTGTTGCAACGATGTAAGATGATGGAAGGGTTAGTTCAAAGAGCCTGCTCATAGGTGGTCTGTCGCCGTGTAGAGAGGTGTTGTGTCCTATGAACTTGCAAAATAGCTGACACAGAATGTGGGACATAGAGGTGAATGGGAGAGCCTAATGTAAGAGTACTGGCCTTATCAATCAAGGTGGCAGCTGCAGCCACCGCATGTAAGCATGGGGGCATGCCTGATGCCACAGGGTCTAGTTGGCATGAGAAATATCTTATAGGACGTATTTGAGAGGCAAAAGATTGCCCTAGAATGCCTGTAGCAATTTCATTATTTTCATGACAGTATAGATGAAAAGGCTTGTCAAAATTAGGTAAGCCAAGAGCCGGAGGCATGGACAAAGCTATTTTTAAGGCCTCAAAGGAGTTTAATGCCTCTGAGGGCCAGGAAATAGGCTCTGGGGCGATATTTGGGAGAAAAGAATACAGAGGTTTAGCAAGGGCTGCAAAATTAGGAATCCATTGGCAGCAGTAACCAGCAGCTCCTAGAAATTTACGTAGCAGTTTCTTTGTTTTGGGAGGCGGATGGATAAAATTGACTCAAGGCGTTTGGCGGTTCGCTTTTGAATGCCTTGAGATATCTCATGCCCTAAGTAGGTAACAGTCATTTGCCCCCACTGAAGTTTAGACCTGGAGGCCTTATGGCCTCGTTCAGCTAGGAGCTTTCAAGAGAATGAGAGAATCTGTAAGAGCCCCTGCTTGGTTGGATTACAGAGTAAAGGTCATCAACATATTGAACAAGAGTGGAGCTTTGAGTAAAGACTACAGAATCCAAGTCAGCTTTAAGGACCTGGGAAAATATTGAGGGGACTCACAATATCCCTGGGGTATTCGAGTCCATGTTAATTGTCTCCCTTTAAATGTAAATGTGAAAAGAAATTGTGAGTCAGGGTGTAATGGGATTGAAAAGAAAGCTGAGCAGGGTCAACTACTGTAAAGCAGGCTGCATCAGCAGGTATTGAGGTCAGGATGACAGCTGGATTAGGGACCACAGGATGCCGAGGAATTACAAAGAGTTTATGGCTCTGAGGTCTTGTACAAATCTATAGATTTGGTTCCCGTCTGAGTCAAATTTGCCTTCCTTTTTACTGGCAAGATTGGAGTGGTACAGGGCGAGGAAGTAAAAGCTAGTACACCCTGTTGCAAAGGGAGTCTATTATGGGTTGAATTCCTCGCTCGGCATCTCTGGAGGCAGTATTGGGCTACTGATGGAAGCGGTTTATTTTTTCCAAGTAACGTGCACGGGCTCAGCACTAAGCAACAATCCTACCTCATTTGCATGTGTAGCCCAAAGACTGGTTGGGACATTCTTTAAAGACTCATCTTCCTCAGAAGGATTTAAATCAAGACAAGTTTCCATCATGGAAAGTAGGAGACTTGGGGCTTGGTCAGAAGGCAAGGAGATAAAAACACCTTTTTCATTACAATTTATAGTGGCATTGAATTTACATACCAAATCTCGGCCAAAGAGGTTTGCTGGTGAACAGTCAGAAACTAAAAAAGCATGATGAGTGTTAAGGGGTCTAAATATATTGGAGTGGGCTTAGATGTGGGCAATGAAATAGGCTGTCCAGAGACTCTAACAGCTTGATAGAATCAGAGGTAACAGGTAGAGATAAATCCTTTGAGCGGATAGTAGAGAATGTCGCACCAGTGTCAATTAAGAAATCCTGTTTCCGATCCTCTATTTTAAGTTTAACTGTAGGCTCAGGGTGCGACTAAGGATCGGCTGACCCCATCATTTGAGGAGAAATGTCCCTCAGGTAGAGAAAAATGAGCCTTTTGGGGGTGCTGCGGCCAAGCGGGAACATTTTTTAAACTTTCCCTTCTCTTAAGAGCGCCACATGCCCTTTTCCAGTGCCCTGGTTTCTTGCAATACCTACAATTGTCCGAAGGCAAATAGGGAGACCTCTGAGTGGGCTTTAGTTTACTTTCAGGGTTGAATTTTGCTTTTCAAAGATTCAATTTGCAAAGCAAGAAGAGTTGTCTTTAATTCTTTTTTTTTTTTTTTTGCTTTCTTGCTGACAATTTTCAAAGAATTGTGTGGCAACCTCCATTATTACACATAATGGTTGCCCTGCCCAACCAACCACACTGTTTTGAATTTATTTCTTTATATCAGGAAGAAAATTTCCAACTAAAGCAGAAATTAGGAGATTCTTATGCTCTGGAGCTTCCAGATTCAATGCAGTGTGTCTTTGGAAAGTCTGAATAAACCGTTCAACAAAAGCTTTATGATGTTCCCCCTCGTTCTGAGTGCATAATTCAATTTTTGACTGATTAAGTTTAGGAGGAAACGCCTCTAGAATCGCTCTTATTAAACCTTGAATATCAGCCTGTAGCTGTGCCACTTCCTGGTCATCTGCAGGAGGGCCTGGGAGAGCGTCTGGTCATCTATTTCCTCTATGAGGGGGGTTTTTCCTAGGGGGCCATCTGGCCTGTATGATAACTACAGTGTAGTCATGGGATGGAAGAACGCCCCTTAGCAGCCAGTCAAGGTCTCGGTGGGTGGGGCTATGAATAGCCACTAATCTTTCTAATTCTTCTCTAAATTTAGTAGGGTCTTCTGACAATGGAGGCAGGAGAGTTTTATAATTTAAAAGATCAGCTGCTGTCCAGGAGACATGAACTCTCTGCAGCGGAGGTCCAGGATACATCCTCAATGGATACCGCATAGGAATGTCTGAAGCTGACAGAGCCTGATTACAGAGCCCTGGAAAGTAAGAGGAGTTGTAAGACACAGCAAAACGAACCTTCTTGCCCTTCCTGGGTGTTTCTACTAAATTTATTTCTTGGTTTTCAGCATTTACACAAGTAACCTGTATGCCCCTTGCTTGGAGGTCAGGCCTAAGCGCCCCCTGTAAGTCTTCAACAGTGAGAGAAGTTAAAACAGGCAGCTGCATGTCCTTCGGAGAAGTTGGAGTCCTGGGGCCTAAGGGAACTGGCTGGGGGGGTAGCTGGGTAGGTAAGGCTTGAGGAGGAGGATTTGGGCCAGGGGTCCAGAAATCCAAAAGATCTTCTGGGGAGTCAGGGACAGGGAGTTGGGGATATAAGGGAGTGTAGGAGGGAGGAGACAGGGAATTTTCAGGAAATTTGACTTTCAATCTTTGTTCTAACTCCGACTTTTGTTCTTTCATTTTATTAAGAGATTCCCTAAGGCTAGCCGTTATACTTTTCTGGGTTTTCTTTTCAATTTGATCTTCCCATAAATACCAATAAGGCAGCTGCTTGGGATGAGTCAAATTTCCATAGAAAGAAAAAGGACTGGGTTTTCCAAAGATGCAACAAGAATGATCAAGTCCTGATTCACACCTAGATATCCTGCTCCTGTTCTCCATGAATTGTAAAATTGAAGTTAATTATCTCGTTCATTTGGTCTAAATCTATTGAGTCACTTTGGCACTGAGCCCCTAAACTGGTCCACAGCCTGCTTCAGCAGACACAAAACTCTCTCTCAAGTGCTTGCATTCATGTGCTGAGTAGGTATTGTATTTATTTAGATCTTATTCAACAAAAAATCTTCACTGATTCACTCAAGTCCTTAAGTATCTACTGTGTGCCCAAAGGTCTTGAAATGTTGGGGGTCTGCAAGGAAGACAGATATGTCTAAACAGATAATTACACTACAGAAATAATTTGAATGAAAGAGATATGAATAAACTGCCGTGGGACTCCAGGAAAAGAACCCCCATGGGTTGACCTACAACTAAGAGATACAGCTCTGTACTGGGGCTCTGAGGAGAAAAACAACTACCATGGGGGGTGGACAGGCTTTGTACCAGCTAAGGAAAGGAAAAGGAAGGGAGAAGACAAAGAAATCAAGATAAACGGAAAGGTTTTCTTCTTCTGAATGTTTCTGCCACCAACTTTTGGAGCACACCGCTTGCTGATGTCCTTTCTGGCCAGTCTTATCCTTCAGCCGGCTTCTAGAGACTTCAACAATTCGATTGTAACGAGCTGGGCTCCTCCGTGCAGACAATGCCAACTATGGAGGGAGCCAGGAGGGGAGCCAAAGATTCACAGGACTCTGCAGCCCTTCTGCAGCTCACTGGTGGGGAGCGGCACCGAGGCTTCACCTTGGCCTCTGTCTCCAAGTTCACATCAAGGAGGGTCGGTTCCTTCCTCGCTAGATGAGCGTGGAGAGAAACCTCCTTCACAGAAGGGATGATGGAAAAATTAAAGTGAGAGCCATGAAAAAGGCAGAGGAGGTAGCACCATGAATCTGAAGTAACTGGACATGTGAATTAGTAACCAGTAGGAAGAAGAGCTGAAGACAAAAAAATAAAGGCAAAAAACCAGTTCTCAATTTTCTAAGATGGAAATGCAAGTCTTTCTTCTTCCAAAAGCAAAAAGTCATTGAACCCATTCCTTTAAAATAAAATTCAAAGGGGCCACATGTTGCACAGCATGGTTTGAACCATGATGTCGCTACACAATCATGTGTAGCCATCAGTTGTTAAGGGCACTGCAAATAGTTCATTCCTTAACAATTATGTTACTAAAGTTTGCAGTTTATATATATATAAAAATATATATATATTTTTTTTATAAAAGAGTAGAGTGTGTGCCAATTGCTCATTGTACTATTGACAATGTCACTCTTACAACTGAAAGCATGACTAGGAGAGAAAAGATGGTGTGACCCTAGATTGCTAGAGTCACAGCAAGAAAAGTTAAGAAAGTGCCATCGGGTCATTTGGACAAAAGAATGCTATATGGCTGTTGGGTTTATAACAGATCCATTGGAGAAAAACAAGTCACTGCATTAAACTATTTTCTACTTACCTGCATCACCCTCTCCAAGGACACATATTTTAAAATGAGACAAGTTATTACATTAAGAATGACCGCCTCCGGCATTTGGAAAAGTACATCAAATAATGAAGTAAAAACTGGGTTACAAACATCCTGGTATCAATTCCAACTACCACCTTTTACCAAACTAAAACTCTAATGATCACTAATTCACTTGCAATCTAGTGCTCCTCCCATATACAAAATCAACAACTTAAAATGTGTCATAACTATTTTTAAATTTCCCTAAAATTTTAGAGGATAATGTAAATATATCTCTTGGAAAAGTTGAGAAAGGTGGAGACACTAGGAAAGGAAAAGATGGAAATATTACCCCAATCAATGATGTAAAACACAAGGCATGAACAACTGTTAAGAGAATTCTCTATGACATTGATCAATTCTACTATCTCTACACCTGGCTATTTCCCATCAGTCATTGGATACATAAACAAATAGAATAGTGTATTTCATGGGATCAATTCTTTTAGTTGTGTGCTTTCTCTTTGACCACTACATATGCTTTTATGTGTTTGCTTTATTTTCAGGTGGTGTGACATTAGAACACCCTCATCTCGGCAGATCGTTGCGTTAAGGAACTCTACCTTGGCCCCTGATCAACTGTACTCTGTGTTATGGTCAACTCAGAGCCCTACATGGATCAGTGTTTCCTACCTCCTCTCTCCCGTGCGATGTTCATGTCAGGGAGTATAGTCCAGCAAGTGAACAGTAAGCAGTCTTACCAACCCATGAGATATTAGAAGGAGGAGACGCGGGGTTGGGTGTGGGCCCCCATTCCGTGCCTCAGTGCAGACAAGAAAGAGGTCAATGCATCCCTAAAGAGACTGGGATAAAAACAGGAGGTTATGAGCACGAGGCTCCCTCTGCAGACCTTGAAGCAGGGACCTGGAATCAAACTGCTGACACCGTGGATCGTGGTTGGTTTTACAGGGAACTCACGAGGAAGATAAGGACATAAAATAATGATAATTATAAGAAGAGCAACAAACACTGCTACGCAGCCAAGGACTGCACTCTGAATGTAAACAGGCGAGAGGTGAACTGTGAGCCCACAGTGCTCCAGTCCCCCTCTGCTGTGGCCTAGAGGAGGCTCCTGTGGCCTTGGCAATAGGGCTTTAGTTTAAGGATTCAGATGTCCCTTGACCTGGACCCTACAAAGTTTGTCTATAAGACAACTGGCTCAGCAGATCCCCCTGGCTCCCGGACCCCACTTCAGAGGCATCTTCTCCTGCCAAGACATCAGCTTCACTTTCAGCCATTTCTGTCCCCCGCTCTGCCTATTCTTTCTGTACTTGGTAACTTCTGTTTACTCAGTTGTACTTCCTCCGCTCTCTGAACTCTGCATGTCAGGGCGTTTCAGTGCAGCGTCCCTTACCCAACTCAGAGGCAATCTCATGGTGAACTCCTGGTTTGAGTCAGGAGACATCCTAGGTGTCTGCACTGCCACCTTGACACGTGGTGGATGGGGCCTGGGCCTGGCCCTGCCACCTGGTGCGCGACCTTCCTCCGAGCTCCAGCTCTGCCTGGGCGCCGTCCCCTCCCAGCGCAGCACCGTTTCCCGAGCATCTGCCCGGCTCGAGGCGGGCACAGGCGCTTTCCTGTCGCGAGGCCCTTTGCTTCTTGGCATCAGCCTGGGAAGCGCTGGAGGGTGGCGCCCTCCGCGCATCTCCAGGTAAGTCCTTCCCCTGCCCTGTGTACTCCCTTTGCCACTGTCCGTCGTCATCTCTTCCCTGGCCTTGTCGTGGGCGTTCCCCGCCCCCATCAGCTACTAGGCCACTCAGTCCCTGCTCCACCCACAGTGAGCTAGGCGGTAGCTCTTCCTATTGGCATTCGCTGCCAAAAGCCCTGCAGGCATTCCCGCTGTCTTCCACAGTGCATCCTCCTCCCCGGCTCACCTCGCTCCTCAGCGCTTCATCCACTTGAGCAGAGGCTCCACTTGTGCCTTCTGATCCCAGCGCTGTTTCAGGCCTCCCTACTTTGCACGCACTGCCTCCAATGCCCTTCAGATGTCTGGCAAACTCCTAGTCATCGTTTAAGATCCAGCTCAAGCACCTCCTTTGAACTTCTGTGAAGGCAAGAACTTCAGTTCCTTCAGGTTGTCCTCACCAATGTTGTCCTCCTACAGGTTGGCAGGCAGCCAGGAACAAGGGTGCCCTCGTGAATGAATGACCAGGAGTCTGGGCCCCTGGGTTCTAGTCCTGGTTCTGCTACTGAGTAGTTGTCTCCCTTTTCTGGATCTCCTGTCTGAAATGAGGGGCGGGTTAAAACAAAAGTCAATACATGAAATGCACTTTTGTAAATGAATGAGGTGTTTTGACTTTATGGCTTGTAGGATGTCTTGCAGCCGGTTATGATCCCCTGATGGGCATGGCCAAATACTAGCCCCAAATGCTGAGGGCCAACGCCCTCTGTCTTCCCTCCCTTGCTTCCTTCTCTCTCTTTCTCTTGATATTGCTTGATCCCTAGAAGTAATCCAGTTTTAATCTACTCCCAACACCAGTTCAGATTACTTTGTTGTCCTGGAATGTGCCTTGTATCCAGTCTGAAATGTGTTTTTACTGTTTCCTGGTGAAATGTGGTTGATGTTTTACTGTTCTGTGGGGCTGTTTTGCAGAGAGTGATCAGGGAAAACTGACTGATAAGATGTGGTATCCAGGAGACTGCTCCTCGAAGGCCTCCACCTGCAGCAAACGTAATTAACCAAAGCTATAAAGTCAGTAGTCTGCTGGGCTATGAGATCTTTCCTCTGTTTGCACTGAGGTCGTGCTTCCCTTGGACTGCTCCGAATCAGTGAGTGAGGCAGGGATAGATACTCAGGCAGACCTGTTCCTGGGAGGCATGGACTCCTCTGCTGACCTGCTTGTGCTCAAGGACTCCCCAGTGGCATTCCTAAGCCTTCCTTAGACTATACAGCAGTGTAGGACACTTGGAGCCATCCTTCCCTCTATCTCCCCCTCATTTAGAGTCAGACTTGCATCATGGCCTGATGGCTCTCCCACTTTGCCAGGCTCCCCCACCCCATTTTCTGTTACAGAAGCATTTCCCCTCATAAAATCCTTGCCCGTTTAATCCTGTCTTGGTATCCACCTCTCAGAGGACATTTGAGCCAAGGCAGGAAGAAACGAAGAGTGAGCCATTTACACATCCTGGGTAGAGGTTCTAGGCAGAGGCTACCTCAAGTACAGAGGCCCAGAGGTGAGAGACTTCTTGGGGGTGTGTGCTGCAAACCAGCCCAAATACCACCAGCTAACCCAAAATAGTCCTGCCCAACTTTTAGGTTGCTTTTGGTAGAGAGGAGAGCCAGCAAAACTTTGCCTTGGTAATGGTTAGCTAAGCCCCACAACCTCATTACCAGGTTATAATGCAAGCGAGTCTCACGTGAAATGTTGTCACACAAGCAGACATTTACTTAAAAATATTCCTTAGGAATCAGGGAATGAAAGAACTCATAAATCCTATTCTGTAAACTCAGCAAAGTCTCAGCTCTCTGTCCTTTTAGATGAACCTACCAGCCACATGCTTGCAAGATTTTCTTTAGGCAAATAGCACATTCCAGAAACAGAATTTTTGTTTCCTTTTTCACAGCAGTTGGCATTAGGCTTGATAGAGCTGCTTGGAGATCAAACCTCAGGCAGACCTGTTCCTGTGAGGCATGGACCTGGTTCTGCAGCCTCCTCTTTTCACTCAAAACTACATTGGAGATACTTTTGTAACAATTTGCTTGGACCTATGCCATTCTTTTTCACTGTTACATGTTAGTATGAGTAAACGACATCTCCTTTGACCGTTCTTCTTTTGGTGCACATTTGGGTTGTTTCCAGTTTTTGCTATTACAGTATTAAAACTCTTGTTTTAATTCTCATGTCAACAAATGTCCTTTTTCTAATCTATGGAATGCTACGTTTGTCACCTTTTGTGCTTCTCCTTGGTGCTTTTGCTCTTTAGAATGGCCCTCAAACATAGTGCCGAAGTGTTGTGTAGTGTTCGTAAGCACAAGGAGCCTGTGATGGGCCTTTCGTAGAAAATCGTTGTGTTAGATGAGCTTCCTTCAGGCATGAGTTACAGATAGTGCTGTTGGCCGAGAGTTCAACTAATGAATCAACAATCTATATGAAATAAGGTGATTTTCAAGAGACACATATAAGACAAGGTTGTGCATTGAGAGGTTCCCAAACATGTCACGACCAGAGGCTGCAGAAACCTCACCTTGTCCTTCCCCTGGGAGCACTGGTTCATTCTTGCTCATGCAGTGTCAGCGAAGAATTGACAGAACATAACTCTTCCAAATAAGGAGGGTCAATGGTAACATAATGGAGATATTTTCAAACATCTCTTTTAAAAACCATATCTACAAAGCAGGTATCTTCTCAACTAACTGTTGAACTGTTGTCTTGACTTTGAAAGGACAGAGTTTTTAACAGTATCCACTAGGATGCATATCTTTGATGGCCACTTATAGCAAAAACCTCAGCAAATTTGGGACGATTGTCTTTTTGCAAAAGACAATGTGCACAGAATACATATATTAACGTCAAGACGGTAGTTACCTCTGGGGAGGAAAGAGAGAGGGAGGAGAATGGTGTCTTCCACTGTGTAATATTTCTTAAAAAACGACATCAATAAGGTGTGCGCTGTTAAATCTCAGCAAAGAGTAAATGGTTTCTGTTATCCTATTCTCCTTCTAAGTATATTTAAAATAAATATGTAACTGGAACTGAGATGAAATAACACTAATGTAATAGACGCTATTTGCTGGAGTACTCCCACCATCTGATGGACAGCTCATAATGGGTTGGTGATGTCACTGACCCCATCTAAAGGTCAGGACACGTTGTTTACCAGCTGTGGAGCTAGAGAAGGCTCGGTCACCAGCAGCAGAGGCAGAGTTACCTCAACCTACAAAGTTAGAGCCACATAGCACCAGATCCTGCTCTAGCTGTGGACTAGTGACAGCTCTGGCGCCAGCTCTAGAGCTCAGTTGCAGCCAGCTCCAGAACGAGAGCTCCCTCCATCTCCCACACTTGACCAGCTCCAGCGCAGCAGCCATTTCCATCACTAGCTCCCACACCAAATCTGTCAACAATGCAGAGCTAGAGTCCGTCTCAGGACCGGAGCCAATTCTAGAAGCAGGTCAGGCACCATCACCTGAGACAGACCGAGCTCCAGCCCCAGATCAGGTCCAGCTCCTGGGCCAGTTGCACAGCCAGAGCTTGTGGGATCTCTAGCATCAGCCACAGCAGTGGCTCCAGCGCTAGAGCAACTGCAGCACCGCCCTCATCTCCAGCAACTAAGGCCCGGCCTGCTCCAGCTCCACACCAGAGCTGTCCTTCACCTTGCCTGTGAGGGCAGGATGTCTTTTCCCTTTTCTATGTTTTATGATTTTTTATGTCTTATGTGTTCAAATTTAGATTCAATAAAGTTTAATGTTTTCATCACTTAAAGTTGTACAATTCAGGGCCGGCCATTAACTACATTCTCTATGCTGTGTGCCGTCACTGTTATCTAGTTCCAGATCATTGCTTTGCCCCACCAGAACCCCTGTACCCATGAAGCAGCCATGCACCCATATCCACTCCCCCACCCCCTGACAAGCACTGATCTGCTTCCTGTCTCTGTGCATTTCCCTGTCACTGGTGTGGCTGTCCTGAGCACAGCCAACACTCCTTTGGCCCCTCACACCCATGCTGAAGACCCCTGAGGATGCCAATGTGTTCAGTGCCATGAACCCGAAGCCTAGTATGACTTTGATTTGAAGAAGCCCACCGTCGCCAAGGGGGTGAGGTCAGGCATGAACTCAGCTCAACCTGGCCTCACATGAAGAGGAGGAACTCGATATTGCCAAGGGCACCTTCTCCTCAGTCCCTAGTGCTGTTCAGCCACAGGGCCACCCTCCCCAGGGTCTGGCTATCTGGGGAGACGAGCACGTACAGACTAGAGTGACAAAAACCAGGTGGTCATCTTTTCTGTCCAACCCGCTGGCCCAGGCTACCCTGGAGTAGTTTCACCCTGAACCTCTCGTGCTGCAGGCCTGATGTCTGCCAGTCAGCAGGCTTTCCTGGCCTTCCGTGGACCACTGGCAGCACTAAGTGCCTTCTGCCGTCCAGGGTCCAAAGGACTAGCTGACCTTTGCCAAGGAGTGCTGCCCATGGACATGAAGCCCTGCCTGCCACTGAGGCACGGCCCTCTGTGCACCTCCCTCACACCTTCCCAGGTGCAGGTCACTTGCATCTGTGACTTCAGGTGTCCCAGAGTCCCCACTCACCCAGTGGGCGTGACCTCTGCAAATGCAGCCCTTCCATCCAGCCTCCAAGCGTCCAGGGCCCAACACAGGCTTCAGGACCAGGGACAGCTCCCACACCAAGTGCTGGGACACCTCAGATGGGGCCAGGACTTCAGTGGCAGGGACATTGTCCAATGCTCAGCGAGCACTTGGCTGGTTCCTCCGGGTCCAAGGTGGAGGAGAGCAACGTGAGTTTTGACCCAGAGTCCCCTGATTTCAAGGAAAAGAAGGTGACTGCCCTACCCATTCTCTCTGACAGCCCATTCCCAGTACCTTCTTGCTTGGAACCAGTGTTTCACATCCACACCCACAAAAGGGCCAAGAAGCCCAGGAGCTGGGTGTCAGCCTGGGGTGTCCTCCCGGGTCCAGAAAAATCTGCTGATCATGCCATCCCCCACAGTTATGGAAATCAACCGCCCCCTGGTCCCCGATGGTCTCTGGTTTCACCTTGCCTCCAGCAGCACCTCTTCCTCCTCAGCCTCCACCACACCCGAGAGAGCTTTGGTCACACACAAGCGTTGTGTCTCAGGCTCTTCAACCATAGCTCCTCGCTGGCCCTCTCCATCCACACGGTGGGCGATGCTTGATCGTCACAGTCCACCTGGAATAAACAACAGCAACGTGGACAGGAGCGTCTTGTTTAGCCCACTGGTGGGACTTGCCCTTGGTCCCATCACTCAGAGCTCTCTGAGCACAGACCTGTCCTGAATGGCTACTTTGACAAGAAGCCCTCTCTGGGCCCTCCAGGCAGCATGCCCAACCCTGGGAGGAGGTAGGCGACCGCCACAGTGCCCACTGTACATGGGAGGAAATGGAGGCAGCCTTCTCATCCTGTTGGTTCTTGGGGATCTGGGCTTGAGTGGAGGTGGATAAGGTGCCCACACCAATCTCCCTCCAAATCTAAGATCTAACCGCCAGAGGCTCTGATGAGACTGCTCGTTCACGTCCAACCAACCTGTAGTGAGGCCCGACTCCTTGCCTGAGTCACGGCCCTGTGTGATCTGGTCAAGACACCGTCCCCAGAGTGCACCCCTCACCGTACCCCACCCTCCCAGAGCCTTCCTCCCCAAGGACCCTGCCAAGCCCCTGCCCCATTCAGAGCTCCTAGCCTGCAGTGCCGCTCCCCCGAGCCCCCATCCAGGATGGACTCACCTCTGTGCTGGGCTCACAGGCCACCTCCTCAGTCTCCTGTGCTAACAGAGCCTTTAGGGTCCGATTCACCTGGGGTCAAACCCACAGCTGGGTCACCTCACAGCCCTGTGACAGGCAAGGTCATGCGGTGTCTTCTCAGAGCCTCAGTTTCCTCCATGAAAAATGGGGTCAGTGACTCTGACCTCAGGAGGCTGTGTTGGGATTCAAGCAGGGAGAAGAAGGTGCCCAAAGTGCTTGGACTCAGGAGGTCGCCTGGCTGGGGGAGCCCCAACGCAGGACAAAGCCTCGATGGTCAATGCTTGACTCAATGCTGGTGAAAATCAAGGATTTCTAGTCTCCTGTTCACGTCTGGACTTGTTCACTTAGAGCAGAGTGACCTTGAATGCTGGGATCACTGGTCATCTGTAAAATGGAGTGCAATCACTCAGCACCCAGGGGGCTCCCTAATAACAGTAACTCCCTCTAATAGTTGCCCAGCTGGGCTCCCTTCAGCTCCTCCTACACCCGCCAGGGCTGCAGGCAGGGACTGGATGGACCTCATGTGGCAGGGAGGGGGTGTAGAGGAGGAGGTAAAAGGGTGGCCTGGCCTTTTCCCTGTCCAGGGTCTGTGTCCACCACTGTCTTCGTGTCCGCAGGACCAGCCATGCATGGAGCTGGACCCTGGGATGCAGTCTTTGGACCAGGACAGTGAGGTCAGTGTATATTTAGTGACCCTCACGTCCCCAGATGTCCAACCCACCAACTGTGCACCGTGTGGCCCACCTGGCTTGTGTGGCGTGTTCCCGGGAAGTAGGGGATGTGAGGGTCACAGAGCAGTTGGCTGGGGGAGGGGACAGACGAAAGCAGCCATGTCAGGGGACCGTTGTGTTACACGTATGTGCTGCGGGCTGTGTCACCCAGAAGTGCTGTCTGCAGGGTCTCTCTGTGTGCCTGACCATGGACAGGAGGCCTGGTTGCCCCACAGGAGAGAGGCCTGTGAGACCGTGAGGGTATCCCTGCCTCACTCATGCGGGCAGAGATCCCGGGCCATGTCCATGCTCATCGGGGCTGATGTTGCTCCATGTCCAACCCTCACAGGACAGTTGGGAAACTGAGGCCAGGAGAAGCAGGGACAGGCCCTGGGCCCACGAGGTGGGCAGAGTCTAGAGGAGAAAAGAGCATTCCAAGCTCTTAGGCAAGCCTCAACACTTCCAAGGGGTTTGCTTTGAGAATGAGAACCCTAAGATCCTGGCGGACCCCTGCCAACGTCCCCCATGTAGGGCCCTTTCCTCTACGCATCCCCACATGGACACACTCACACACACAAGCATACACACACACTCTGACTGCCCAACCCTGTGTCAGAAGGGAAGGTGTACACTGGGGAGGTGACAGGAGGAAGGAAGAAAGAGGTTGGAGGCAGCTCTGCCATGGGGCAGGGGCATCCGGTCCCCTAGCAACATGCGCAGACCCATAGCATGAGGGGGAGAGATGCCAGACTATAGGCAGGGGGTCCCCAAGGTGCACAGGGGGATGCAGGGCTTGGGGCCATCCCTAGAGCAGCCTGCAGAGAACCAGGTCTGGCGTCCTGTGTCCACCACTCTGGGCACCGGGAACTAGGATGTGACCCCCTAGGGGGGAGGGGCTACAGGAAAGAAGGCCTGATCTTCGGTCTCTGTAATTGGGGTGCATAGATGAGGTGACTCTAAGGGTCCCACAGGCTTATAGAAGAGTCTATTGACCTTCGTTCTCCATCCATGACCCACTGTTCTCTGAGTCCTTGTAAAATGCATTCCATTCCCTCGAGGTCTTGCTGAGCAGAGGGCAGCCTGAGAGCTTGGGGACTGGGGCCCCGGGCAGTGCAGAACATGGCAGAACACTGGTCGACTTGTCTGGGGACCAGGGACAAGGCCATCCGTGTCAGAGACTCGGGGTCCTCCTTTGGAAGTGAGGTGGAGTCATTGCCCTGGCTAGGGTGTGGAGGCCTTGTGAATCAACGGGACATGCCAGCGCCAGTGTAAGGAAAGTGGGGAGCAAGAGAGGCTTCTGAGGTCCCTCACGTCCCTCCTGGAGCCCACAGGTCCTGCTCCTTTTCACCCTCGGCCCTGGTGGAACCACTACCTTGAGGACCCCAAACAAAGAAATGTGTGTGTTTTGCTTTCTGATTTCCTGTCTGCGGCTGCAAGGCTAGGGCTGACCACCAGGGGTATCCTGGGTCCACTCCTGCTCAATGGAGCAAGTGTAGCAGGAAGGGATGCCCAGGGCTCGTTCTGGGTGTTCCCCTGTCCAAGGCAACAGGCACTTTTGATTACTGGCATCCACGTCCACAATGGGAGCTGCTCAGAGGAAGGAGGGGACTCTGAGATCCTCTCATGATTCTGTCAGCTACTGTGGCGACAGCACTCACCCTGAGAAGGGCCCATATTAGTCCTGAGGACAGTGCTGAAAGCACCCACATGGTCCCTGTCATCCAGGAGCTCACAGCCTGGAGGTGGAAGGGACAAAACCATGAACAAATCCATGCGAAAAAGAAGAGCAGGTGCTACAGGGCAATGAAGCAGGGTGCTGGAGGAGGGAGGGCCTGGAGCCCCTAGGTGGGTGTAAAAGGCCCCACTGGGGACATTTTTGCCCTGAGCAGAGGGACAAGAGGAACCAGCCCTGCATCTGTCTGCAAACTGCGTGCTGGGGGGGGAGCACACAGGCACAGAGACTTGGAGGTAGAAGAGAATCTGACGAGAGAGGAGGTGAGAAAAGAGCCAGTGTGGCTAGAGTGAGCTGGGGAGGAGAGAAGTGAGGGAGATAGGATGGCAGGGCCAGACCCAGGCTTGGAAGGAGGTACTAGCTGTCTATGCTGGGTGACAGCATTAGCCTCACTTAGTACTTATGAGGCCTATCATTGAGCATCTGACAGTGTCTCTACCAGGGTCCAGGCTCAGGTCAGTTGGGAGGCTCCCCGTCAAGGTCTAGCAGGAGGCTTGGGCTGTGTTCTCAACTCAAGCTCGATAGAGGCAGGAGCCATCTCAGAGATCATTCACAAGTATGGGGGCTGTGGTAGGATTCAGTTTGGATGGGGGGTTTCAGGCCTTTTCTGTCTATGGGCCTGGAGCCTCTGCCAGATCTTTGCATTAGGGGGTGCCATGGGGAAGGAAGCTCATAAAATCTGATCTGGCTTCTCCTGAATAGTGGATCAGAGAGACAGAAAGAGAGAGAGAAAGAGAGACAGAGACACACAGAGATAGAAAGATGGGTAGGAGAGACAAAGAGAGGAGACACAGACAGAGACAGGGAGACAGAGAGCAGAGACAAAGAGAGAGACAGAGAGACAGGGAGAGACCAAGAGATATACAGACAGCCAGAGACACAGAGACAGGGAGACAGAGACAGAGAGAGACAGAGACAGAGAGATATAATGAACACAGGAGAGACAGAACCTGGCAGAAGTCACAGACCTTTCGTTAAGCTGACCGTGGAAGTGACATCCCATCACTTGGCCCTATTCTATAGGTTAGATGCCAGCCGCAAAGTCCATTCTCATTGAGGAGCAGGGATTACATAGGTTGTGTGCCTAGGAAGTGGGAACGCTGGGAGCCATTAGGGGGCTGCCCACCACATAGGCTGAGATGACCGCCACTCAGGCACTTGGACCTGAGTCTAAACATAACAGGAGGCCCTGGAGGGTTGCGAGCCAGAAGGAGATGATGTCTGAACGTCATTTCATTTCAAACCTCCCTAGGGACACTGGGAAACAGGCAAGAGTGGAAGTGCCTCTCCCAGCCGCCCAGCAGACCCAAGCCTCTTTGCGTTGTATTCTCTGCTACAGCCAGCCCTTTCTGTAATCCTTGCACTGCCAAGTCTGTGCAGGAGCTACGTGTGGGAGCAGCCCACGGGATTCACAGACTCTGAAGGGATCTCTAGGTCTATACACCTGATGACATCCCTAGGAAGGACATGCTAGAATGACCCCACTACACAGAGAGGGACATGAACACAGGAGAGACCCTGAGAGGGAGGCCCTGAGAGGCGCAGGGTTGTCCAGGGTGACATCACTGGCAAGAAGCAGGAGGCGGGACTGAATTCAACTCTGTGTCCTCAAAGCTGGGGCCCCGGTTGCATCCAGACCTCCCCAGAGGCTGTGGGGTGGACTGTGTCGGTGTGACTGTGTCTGGACAGGGTATGGAGATGGAGAGTAAGCAGTCAGCAGCCCGGGGGGCCCTTAGGAAGGTCTTGTGTGAGGAGGAAGCTTAGGTAAGGGGATCCCGGGAAGTGACCTCACAGAGCCCAACAGAACTTGGGACCCTGGTAACTAGGCACCAACATCCTAAACACAGCCCCCAAGCGAGCTCACTTGTCTAGCACTTGTCTAGAAGGAGCAACATGTTTAGTTGCTGCTTCCCAATGACCATGGGCTGGAGCCCCAGGAAAGCCCCAAAGACCAATGCAGATGCTGGTGCCCCTCTCCGCGGCCCGACAGCTCTTGCCGTTCACCGGAGGGACGGAAAGGTAACACCAGGAGGCCCAAGGAAGGCCATTCCAAACCAGGCTACCACTGTGGTCCCATCTGGGCAGCCCTACATCCCCTCCCCATGTGTGCCTGGAAGGGCGGGTTCATGTGGGTAGACCACCATGAGCAGGAGCAGGAGCAGGAGCAGTTGGTGAGTTGTTAGAAGCCTGGGGGTGTCGGTCAGGTTCAAAGCCCAGGTCAAGGCCGGCTGGGTGGGGCGTGGAGTGCAGGGGTGGCGCCCTTCTGCCTGAGGTTTATCCCAAGCCCCTGAGGTGTAGGTTTTCCTCAGGGTGAAGAATACTGTGCAGACACAGGTGTGTGCCTGATCTGGGAGAATTAGGTCCAGAGGGCAGAAGCAGCAGCAGGACAGCTGGGCAGGGCTCTGATATCTCTGGGACAGAGCCAGTCACTGTCTTTGCAGAGCTCCAGACAGGAGACAGCGTGGAGCTGGTGGGAAGGGGATATTCCATCCATCTCCCGATGGAGGCACCAGTGTCCCCAGAGGACTGAATCAGCAGCTACGTGAGAGGTCTGCAGTGACAGTGATAAAACCTTCAGAACACCAGAGGACCCAGCTTCAATCCCGGGAAGAAAAATTATATCCACCATGATCTACTGCAGCAGACCAGGAGGCAGCTGAGGCCACCAGCGTCCATGCAGGGGCTGTCATCCCTGCAGGCTCCTGTAGGATACTGCAGGAGGACAGAGAGGAGCCCAAACCTCTGTGCGAGAGGGAGGAACCATTGACCCTGCACAGCCTCCTGCGGGAG